>NW_006203800.1:0-6948 GCF_000334495.1 Tupaia belangeri chinensis | reverse complement strand
AAACAAAATACCTTTGCCTAGGAAATTTATAAATAATATAAATTATTTTTTTCTCAGGTCTGGAGTATGGAGAGTCTAAAATAAGCCACCAAAAGATGAAGTGTCTAGAGAGTACTTGCTCTTCATTTGGAAATTTTTGGTATGTTCTACATAACAGAAAGTAAAAGGCAAAAAAAAAGTCCAACTAGTTTCCTCCAGTCATTTGGAAGGGCACAGATCCATTCTTAGGATTAAGAGAGCAGAATTGTCTCAATTGTACATAACCTCAAAGTTTTCACCTCTTATTTATTTATTTTTAAAATTTGCAGGGACCAGAAGATGGCATAGCAGTTACATTGCTGGACTCCCATATGACCAACTGCAGTTCAAGTCCCAGACAGTTGGCTTGAAAATCATGCCAGGCATGCGTGCATGTGTGTTTAAGATCCCAGGAGGACAATAGAGAAGAAGGGATTGCAGCATGGCCATCCTCCCTGAGGGATGATTTCTCACTTTCCCCTTCAGTGTGTCTCTGTCTCGTTCCAGCAAGCACAGGTGCCTTCGAACAAAAACCTCTAAAAAAATTGCTTTATGTAGTGAACATTAGAGAGAGAGACAGACAGACAGACAGAATGTGAGAAAGAACAGAATGTGAGAAAGACTCCCTAAGGGGGGGATCATCATACTGCAATCCCATCTTCTACATTCTTTTGGGATTTGAGGCTTGCACATATAAACACCCCACGTTTTTCAAGCTGCTGGGTCTGAGACTCAAACAGCACATTTGGTCATGTGAGATCCATTCACCTTAACCACCATGCAACTGGCTGATCCAAGTTCCTACCTTTTAATACTATCACACTGGGTCATAGTTTCCAAAATATGAATTTTGGGGGGACACATATACTGAAACAGTAGCTTGCTATATTTATTGTGTTGTATTTCTACAATTCAAAACAAGGAACTTAAACATTGTATTTTCCTTAACTTTTTTAAGGAGAATGAAAATATCCATTTTTAGGGTGATTTTAATAGTTGATGATTAACAGAGAATAAGAACTGGAAAGCAAAATGGTAATTTTCAAGACACATATCTTTAGATTAAAAATGTAAATAAATGTAAGAACTGGAAAGCAAAATGGTAATTTTCAAAATTCATACCTTTAGATTAAAAATGTAAATAAATATAATAAGGTATAATGTTCCAAAAGAAAGGAAATACAAGTAAACACCAACAAAAAGCTACCAGAGGGCGTGATGACTGAAAGCTTGATTGCAGCTACCTTCTGAAGGCCAGAGCTCAGAGTAGGAGATGTTGTTACATAATTTGATTAGATGTCACCCATTTTTAAATATATTTTGAGTGGACATACTAAGTACTTAGCAAAAAACCTATGCTGATTTTAGAATGTGAGTTATTATAGTAGGAAAGGACAAGAAGTCCCTAATTTTCACTATCCAAGATTTCAGCAAAGGAGTTTCAGAGATGTGCACATAACCATAATGATTCACCAATCCTATCATATAACATGTAAAAGCAGTCAGATAGTAATGGATGGACCCCTTAAAGTTAAAAATTTTATGCTATTGTAAGTAACAATGTGACAAAGAAATGTGGTATTATCTGTTGAAGATATTTCATAGTTTTATCAACTGGACTAAGGAGAAATGTCCACATGTTGAAATATTCACTTTGTAAGCTAAATAATGTGATTGAATGTATAAAAGAAAATGAAACAAAAAATGTAAGTAAATTTTAAAAAGTAAAATAAAAAAAGGATGAAAATTTATGAGGATGGGACAAGATTCTTTGAGATATGGTCAGCTTTTGAATGAATATCAGTTAGTGTTGCTGTGTGCTCAGTAGGTATCACATATAAACATGTGAATCCAAGAACAAAGTGGCAGAAGTAGAAATGACTTTACTAATCTACTTAGCATCTCTCTCTCTCTTTTTTTTTATTTTTTTTAAATTTTTTAAAGAGACTTTTGCTATAGGGTGCATGCACTCACCAGAAAGACAGAGACAGAAAGCGAGAAATTGCTCCCCAGGCGGGTTGGACACACCACTATCCCTTCTCCTTTACTCCTTCAGGAGTTTGGGCACATACACACATAAGCCCAGTATAAAGTTTCAAGCTGCTGGGTTCAGGATTTAAACTGCTGTCGAGTATGTGGGAGTCAAGCGACATAACCAGCCACCTGCTGGTCTCCAGTTTTCTTAATGTGAACCGTTTGTGGAAGTTTTGCTTTTCAACTCCTAATTTTAGGATAAAAAGTGGATTCCGTGGTAGTATCTAGTAGTTCAATGTCCTATCTGGTATAATTTATCTGGTTTCTTCAAGAGCCAGACTGATGAAACCAATTGCTAAGATGAGGACCATCACTGCATCTTTTGAGGATTGTAACACAAGACTCACACAATTTGAAATTTGAAGCTATAATTTTTTAAATTCTGCTGTGATTTCAGCTTCTTCATATAGAAAATATAAGACTTGAATATTTACAATGATTTTCAAAGGATGATTTCAATGACTGTTGTATTTTTTATGTTTAAGTAAGTTGTTCAGACACTTGATTGAAATATTAGTTTATTTATATTGTATTTAAAAAGAGATTGCACTAACAAAATAAGACTCTGAATTTTTTTTTTCTTTCCATAAATTGTTCAAAAGATCTTTCTTTAGGCCAATGGGTGGTATGGTAATTAAGGCAGTGGACTTCCACATGGCCAATCATGGTTTAAGTCCTGGACCTGGTAGCTTGCTTTCTTACTTTCCATCTCTCTGTCTCTCTCTGGTGAGTACACATGCCCTACAGCAAATTAAGAAATAATAATAATAAGTGAAATTAAATTAATAATTCTTAAGCTCATTTTCTTTTCTTTTTTTTTTACAACAGAGTATACGGACATGGTAGTGAGAAAGAGAGGAGCACTCTTCAGAGCCTGGTTACACAGCGATTTCCTTCCTTCAGTCCTCCAGCCCATCATATCTTGGGCTCTTATGCCTTTGGCCAGCCTTTTGTAAGCTGTTTAGGTCAAGGGTCCCTAAAATCATTATGTAGGATCCAGCTTCTCCTGGGCAATAATTTGCCACTACACCACAAGCCTGCCTTTCTTACATATTATTTTTGTTTTTAAAATCTTAGTATTCAATTCTATTTGCCTATGTCAGATCATTAGAGACTACATTTTGACTTGACTTGCAAAATTTACAACCATGAATATCACATAGGTGTATCACATCCGAAATTCATGAAGTTCTGCAAGGAACACCAAGACCTCCAGGCATCGTCTTATAATCAATTTTGAAGAAAACTAAAACACACTAGTTTTAATTTTTAATAAGCATCACACATCATTTCATTTGTCCCATTTTCTTGTACCACCTGTTAACACTGTGAGTCCCCCTTGCATAGTGGCCACAAGTTCCTGTACATAGTTATGGGGATAACAATGCCTCTACAAAAGTGCTTCTTTGAATAAGTTACACATTAATTTATAGTCTTAAGTCTCCGGAGTTTTTCAGACAATAAGATATGTTTGTGTATAGAAATATAAAAAATGCTTTCTCTCTCATCTCTAGACAAGATAGTTTTTAAGGTATATAGTACAATTTGTATTTGGATTGAACTTTCCAGAAGAAGAAGCCTAGAGGTTTTACTGAGAAAGTCATTACAATACATTGCTCAAATTTTGACATTGACATACCTGACATTAAAACAGCTGAATAGATTCCCTTAATCTTCTAAGAAAATTATCTCATGGTTAAATGGAAGCACAGAAAATTTAAGCTGAAAAAGAAATTTTCAAGACTTTGTGATTCAGGCAAATTAGAGAATTATAAAAGTAAATGTCTTATGTCATTTGGTTTCTTTAATATATATCTAAATGTGGATAGATTTCACATATCTTCCATGCTCTTGTGTAATATAGACAAGTCATTTACACTAAATTTCCATGAGCATAAAATTTCATGCAGAAAAAAGTTTTCCAGCAACATGGAATAAGCCGTTTAGGCAAAGTTCTCGAGTGCCATAGTCATCCCTATATATATTAGCTGTCCTCTGATCTGCGAATGGCATGAACCATGGATGACCTTGTTATACTAACTGGGAACTCAGTTCTACCAGCTAAGTGTCACAGTTTGTACAAATCATGTCCATGGGAAGGCCACTTTTTGAAGTCAGTTCTTTTGTTTGTATTTCATGTTTATCTGTGTGTATACCTTTGGAAAATAATTTTTGCTTGGAGGACTATTTTAAATCCATTCTCCTTATTGAAGAACAATGTGCACACTGCTGTTTATTGTAGTTTACTGATGAATGGATTGAAAAAGTATGGCACATATACTCTATGGAATACTACTCAGCCATAAAAAACAAGATGACCCTGGCATTTGGTTGGATATGGAGTATCTATTGCTGAGTGAAGCAAATCAGGATATGAAAGAAAGATATGGTATGTATCTGCTTAATACATACTGACTATCTGCACTTTATGATAGAGATAGAAATGTTGGAGGGCATAAAAGCAGTGAAAATAGTGATGATGAAGACAGTGTGGAATGAGGTGGGAGAAGAGAAGAGTATGGAGGATAGCAAGAGAACAAATAGAGGGACCAGCAGTTAGCATAATGGCTATGTCGCTGGACTCCCATGTAGTCAACCGTGGTTCGCGTCCCGGACCCAGTGGCTTAAAACTCACGCCTGGTGCATGTGCGTGCGTGTGTGCCCAAGATCCCTAGAGGAGAATGGAGGAGAAGGGATTGCGGCATGTCCATCCCCCCTGGGGGATGATTTCTTGTTTTTTGTTTCTATGTCTCTCTCTATCTGTCTGGTGAGCGCACGTGCCCTATAGCAAAAACCTCTCAAATAAAAAAAAAAAAAGAGTATGGATGATAGCAAGAGAACAAATAGAAAGGCATGACATAAGTGGGACACAACAACCTGTTGATGTTGACGTGTATAGTATTCTCAACTGGACTGGTCTGACAAGTATTTCATGTTGGATAAAGTCTTTACAAGCAAAATGATAAATAGTGATTGAATGTTAAAAAAATAGTTGAAATAGTAATAATAATAATCTGGAAAAAAATAATGAAAAGCTATTTGATGATGATGGAAATTTTAATGACTTTGTATTGACTGATATGCATGGTATTCCTTCTGGACAAAGAAATGTAGTACACTGTAAATTTATATGTGATTCAATGTTATATAAACAAGATTATGATAATAAATAAAAATTAATAATTTTTTAAAAATAGCTATCCTAGCCTATTTTATCCACTCACATTTGCTTGTTACTTAAGTCATGCTTTGGAATGTTTAGTTCACAAATTATAGAAAGCAATTCTTCTTTATGGGTTTCACACCCAGAAATTCCCAAGACTCTGCATGCTAATGACTGGTCTTATGGAAGAGCACAGAGCACCTAGTCATCCTCTTCCACAGCCAGTGCCACCAGACAGAGTCACTCCATGTGCTCCAGTAATCGCCTCAATCCCAAGAAGTTCACCAGGGTAAGTGGCAGGAAAACCTTGACCACACTCTCCTTGGCCTAACATCTGCTTCCAGGGGACACATAGTTGCCTTTCTTATAGCCAGAAATCACAGCTAGGCTGAAATGCCATGCCGCAAATCAAAGGCTAAAGAAATTCAATGTAAGACATTTTTCAAGTAATCCCACCACTGAAGAAAAAATTTTTTCAAGTGTATTTTGGAAAACCATTTCTTCTTGCTTATCTCAGGCAGAGTGAAAATAGAGGTTCATAATAATAATATTGAAAGAGAACTTTAAAAAACACTCCATAACAATTTTAAAGTGGCCCTCAGTATTTTTCTCAAAAACAAGGAATGAGTAAAGTCTTTTAATTGTGCAAAATGAGAACCTATCACTGTGATTTTCAAAAATGCTGGAATGCTGGAAATTATTTTCTACCCCAGGATCTGGAACATATGACTGAATAATCCAATCACTGGATGCCAGAAGCTTTCCAAATACTCTGTGTGCGTAATACATAAAATTTCATACATACAGCAAATGAAATCTTTCATGTATATAACAAGATATATTTAGTTACAATTGTGCTACATGCTATAGGGAGAATAAATATACCACCCCCAAATATAATTCTTTGGCATATTCAGAATGTCTGAAGACTTAAAAAATAACTTATAAAAATGTAATCTTTTGTGGGCCAGCAGGTGACGTGGTAGTGAAGGTGCTAGATCCCACATGGTCGACTCCTGGCTTGAGTTTTAGAACCAGTGTCTGTAAAACATACTGGGTGGTATGCACATGTGCCCAAAATCATGAGAGGAGAATGGAGAAGGGATCGCGGTGTGACCATTTCCTCTTCAGGGGGTGGTAGTGATTTCTTACTTTCACTCACTGTCTCTCTCTAGTAAGCACACATGCCCTATGGCAAAAATCTATTTACAAAAAAGTAATCTTTTATAAAAAGCCTTTGCATGTCTCTACATTAATAAGATAAGCTGTGGATGCAAACAGGCTTTTCTGATGTTAACCCCTTACCTTTCTTAGAACAGGAAGAAGAAAATTAGAGGTGTAACATCTGGCCCCTCAACCTTTCTCAGATTAACTCCATTTTTCTATCCTATACATTAACTTTTTTAATCATTGGACTTTTCCTAAAGAAGCATTGTGTATGGCTCCCATGTACAAATGTAGACATTAAAATAAATTTGTATGCCTCTTCTCTTATTATCTGCCTATAGTTGGTGATTTTTTTCAGTAAGTCTCAGAAGGCAAATTTCTTTAGCCCTACCAGGAGAAGAGAAATATAGTATATAACATGAAGATGTAGTAGAGTTGCTTGAGAGAATAAATTTTGAGCTGATAAGCAAGAGAATACATTAATAACAGTTACGTATGCAAAAGGAAGAAGGTTCTGTTAGGGAAAGCTCAACTTGAAACACTTAAACAAGTACCAGTCTAGTTTA
>NW_006203799.1:3772-4296 GCF_000334495.1 Tupaia belangeri chinensis | reverse complement strand
CAATGAAATACAAACACCTGGAACTCGGGGTTCCAAGATGCTGGCATAGTACAGTGACTTCATACTGAGTCCAGCGATATAGCCATTATGCTAACTGCTGGTTCCCCATGAAGTCATCCTTTGAAGATGGGTCCACAGCATCAATCCCATCACCTGTGCTCTTATCACCAAAGTCTGTTTGGCTGAGGTCTGACCATTCCTGTCATTCTTGAGCCAGGGGTCCTCTGCTAATTATTGCTCTGGTTTTAGCACTTTAGGATTTTCAAAAGACCTTTTAATTTGTTCTTGTCTTTCCTTCCGTTGTCATCCTTTCTCTTTTATCCCCTCTGCTATTTTTTTTTCTTTTCTGAAATGTTTCCTTCTGATTCTACTTCTTCCTTTTTTTTCCCTGTCCCCCCCTTCATCCCAGCTATCCTTAACGCCATAGGGCTCTCTCCCCCAGCTGTTATGCCTAGGGCGCCTCCGCCCCCTGCCGGCCGCTTCAGACCATGCACAGAGTCTTCCATGGAGGAATTGTCTGGGCT
>NW_006203799.1:3153-3558 GCF_000334495.1 Tupaia belangeri chinensis | reverse complement strand
AAGATTCTGGGCTGCGGGCTCCTGCCTACCCCCCTCCTGGACTTGGGACAGGCCTCCCCATCAGAGCAGAAGGGCCTAGGCCAGCGGGGGGCAGACACTGAGCTCAGAGTCTGGAACCTGGATGGTCCTGGCTGTCTACATCCATCACGTGACTTGACAAGTCGCTGCCCTCCCAGGTTTTGCTTCCTGATCCCTGCCTGGGGGCCTGGAGGAGGGCGCTCTCCTGAGCAGAAAGGATCAGCTCCCTGGCTCAGCCCCTCAGTAGTCCCAGAGCCTGGCCTCCAGGTGTGAGCTCCCAGGTTCCAGCCCCTCTGTCCAACTCTCTGATTCAGCTACACTCAGCCACTCCCTAGAACACCCTGCCTGGGCTGGGCGAGCTCCTGGGTGGGGAGGCTCCTGCTGCAG
>NW_006203799.1:0-2155 GCF_000334495.1 Tupaia belangeri chinensis | reverse complement strand
GGCCACATGCGCGGAACATCCACCAGATCGCGGGGAGGATTAGTGGCCCGGGTCGCCGGCGTCGTAGATCACGACCTGCGTTGCCGCGCCCCTGCCCAGGCGTACCCCGGAAAGTCGGAAAGTGCTCCGCGCCGGAGGGAGTGGTCGGGCGCGACCTGTGGTCCCCGCTGGGGTCGATGTCACAGAAGGCGGAGCCCGGGATGGGACGCTGCGCGAACCTGCGGCGAACCTGCGGCGCACCGCGGCCCAGCTTGGGCAGGTCCTAGGAGGCTCCAGCAGCTGCAGGGCCGCCCTGGCGCGGGGTCCGCAGCGCCTCGGCCACGCACTGCGCTGACACTGGAGCCGGGAAGAGCTGCGGCGGGGCTGCGGCGGCGACACTCCTGGGTGACTTTCTTATCTCTGCGGGTGGGCGCCACCGACCGGGGCCGCCCAGGCTGGTGGTCCAGGAGCCGCCGGGGGCAGAGAGGCATGCAGGGGTGCCAACAGGAGGCGAGGGGGGGCTTTTTTTTCCTGGTCTGGCCTCTCCGCGAGGTGGCGCTGTCGGTGCTGGATGTGCCGGCAGGTGGCGGGGCTGCCCAGGGCTCTCTGGGGTCCGCTCTCTGCCTCCGCTGCGGATCCAGCTGCATGGAATCTTTCTCGAAGCGCTTTTCAAGGGGCCGCTTCCGGCTGAGTGCTAAGACAAACACGTATTTACGAAAGGCACTGGGCCAAAACAGCAAGAACCTAGGATGTCGGCACCGGATGGACACTTCATGCTCAGACCAAGCTGGAAACCCGAGCTACCGCATCCTCTGGGTCCTAGACACAGTCCAGGCACATCATGTTTCCTGAGCAAGGATTCGCCTTCCCCATCAGTCAAAGGCTGTCGGAGCACATCTGGAGAACGAACTGACTGGGATCAGCAGATGGCCATTGCGGTTGCGTGGCTGGAATCCACACGGCCAACCATAGTTTGAGTCCCTGACTTGGTCACGCTGGCGCATGCGCGAATGTCCAAGATCCCAGGAGGAGAAGGGATTGCGGCGTGGCCATCCACACTGAGGGGTGATTTATCACTTCCCCTCTCACTGTTTCCCTGGCGAGCCCACGTGCCCTAAGGCTAAAACCTATTTAATTAAAAAAAAAAAAAAGGAAAAAGAAAAAATGCGACTGATGTTTTCTTTCGTTTTTTCTTTTCTTTTTTTTTAGAGAGATTTTTGCTATAGAGTGCAAGCACTTGCCAGATAGACAGAGAGAGAGAGACAGAAAGCTAGAAATCATCCTGCAGGGGGGATGACCAGGCCGCAATCCCTTCTCCTCAGTTCTCCTCTCGGGATCTTGGGCACGCACGCACACATGCCCGGTGTGAGTTTTAAGCCACCGGGTCCGGGACGCGAACCGCAGTCAACTACATGGGAGTCCAGCAACATAGCCATTATGCTAACTGCTGGTCTTCTGATGTAAAGAAATTTCGGCAATGACCGCGTAAGGGCAATGTCTGGAAGAGGTTCCTGGTGATGCTCTTGGGCTCCTTCCAGCAGCAGTAGCCAGAGAGACATGGTGGAGCGAAATTGCTGCAGGTGGGAGTGAGGTGGAGAAAGGACCCTGCTAGGGAGCCAGAGGCAAGGACACGCAGGTCACAACTAGCAGAGGAAGGACCGAAGTCTTCACTTCCTTTACCTCTTACTCCATTGTCTCCACTTCTTCACCCTTTTCCGGTCTGTGGACCAGCCCCTGAATATCTCCAACCTTCTTCACGTGCCTTCTCCTCTTGCAGTACAAGCGCCCAAACTCCAGGAGGAAGAGAGACAGAGACCACGGAGAGAAACCCTGAAGGACACCCATGGCTGCCACTCTTCACATGACCCCTTCCCCAGGTCATGCTCTGTATGGTGTTGTGGGGGGGGTTATTAAATGGATATTCAAAAAGCACTCTCTCTTTTTTTTTTTTTTTTTAACTTTTCTATGCACTTGCCAGAGAGAAGCTGAGAGGGTAAGTAAGAAACCATGCTCCCTACCTGGGCCAAGGGGGATGGCCATGCTGCAATCCCTTCTCCATTCTTCTCTCACAAGTTTTAGAAATGCTTATGCATGCTCCCAGCTTGTTTTTCAAGCTGCTAGGCTGTGGCTTGGATCTCACACACATAGTCAGCCATATGGAATGCATGCCTTAACC
>NW_006203798.1:46952-54462 GCF_000334495.1 Tupaia belangeri chinensis | reverse complement strand
CTTTCTTAACTACTCTGTGAGTACAAAAAACTAAAAAACTTGCAGCTGGTCAGTTCAAAATCTTTATGTTCAGATACTGAGTCTTCGTAAGGGTTGACTACCTCGGATTTGCTGCACTCATTGTGGACTTCATGTGGATCACAACTTCTGAATTAGAAAATTACAATAATTAAATGTCAATGTGTGAACACTGAAACCAACTCTTGGATTCCTCTCAGAAATCCTGCAGAAAGTCAGTCATCTGGGTTCTGATCTTCTGTAAAAGATAAAGGTTTAAGTGACCTTAATTAATCTGTCCTGTGTCCCACCCACCCTTAAGGAAAACTCTCTGTAGTAGGCTGTGGCTGTACTAGACTTTCTAAAACATGCCTCTCTCAGAAGAACAGATCTATTCAGATCATCTGTGTAGCACTGTGATGATTTTTAATTTAAACTTTTAGTTGTATTATGTAGTAACCACACATTAAATTCAATCAATCTTGGGTCCACATGTGGCTAAACAGGGTGGGGAAAAGAATAATTGTATTTCTTACAGAACTTTTTTATTCAGATAGTGCTTTTTAGTGTTCCACATTAAGACCTTTTTTGCTTTGACTAGGAATAAGTTCTTAGAGAATATCGTTTGGTTAAGCGAGTAACCTGAAACATTCATTAGAATTGTGAAATGTCTCTTGAACTTGCTAATCTCTGGAGTGGAACCAAATGACCTTTGATATAAAGGGCAGTGGGTGCTGGAGGATCTATCTGAGGTGCTGCTAAAGCCTCCTGTAATTAAGTCTAAATTGTGTGGTCAATTGCTGTGGAAACAGTATGAATTCTGCTCAAACTAAGAGTCATTGACTTGTCCTTATAAATTCAAAGCGATGTGAGCAAAATCTTCCACAATCTTTTTTTTTCTCTTGTTTTTTTTAATTTTATTTTTTAAAATTTTTTTATACATTCAATCACTTTATTTAGCTTACAAAGTGAACATTTGAATATGTGAACATGTTTCCCTAGTCCAGTTGATCAAAATATCTTCAACAGATAACTCCATACCTCTCCATCCCGTCCATTTTCTGCCTCCATATCCCTCCTCCAAATGTCCTTCCCCAGGCCCCACTCCTCCACACACCCCACATCTGGCATTCACACCCATATCTTGTGTTTGTACATCCTTTAGTCAATCATTTTCAGTCATAGAGTGCGAACACTCAGTATATGTTAAGTGGGGACAATCTTTAATAAGAATTTATTACATACTTGTGCCCAAATTCTTATGGTATTTGATATTCTTTAGGTGCAGTAATTGTCTCAGTTCTGTAATTAACATTTTGGTGTGCTTAATTTGCATTTAGAGAGACAGGTGATGAAGCACTTTTGTTTTTAATTACAGTTTAAACTATCCAGTACTTTTTGTCTTTAAAAGAAACTTGAAGAAGCTACCCAGAATTGCTGAAAAGTCTCTTTCCACCTATTGATAGTCTGGCAATTTCCTAGTTTTATATCTTTGGTTCTTTAGAAATACTTCAAAGTGGTATGTGATCATTTGATCTAGAGTCAATTAGACTTTCTTAATGTTTATTAGACTTTCTCTCTAATAAATCCCTTTGCCAAATATGGGAGTTGCTGACTTGCTACTAGCCAGAGTGAAGCAAACAAGTGAGTAAAATTATCTTGCTTTGGGAACATTTTTCTGTAGGAGTGTAGTATTAATGAAAGTGTCAAGGCAGGAATTGGACTCCTCAGAGGGTGTCAGTGTCTCCTGGTAGGACCTGCCAGTCACTTACAGGCAGTAATGTTGACATTATTTGAGGTGGTAGGCAGGATGTTGTCCTCATGTATTTGGGTGAGTACATGAGCTAGCTGAGGGGAGGTTGAGTGATTGAATGAGAAACAAAGGATTCTTGGTAAACTGAAAAAAAATCCATTTGGGAACCTAAAACTTTAACAAATAATCTCTTGGACCTGAGCTACATATTTTCCCTGAAAGGATGCAATTTTTGCCCATCAAAAATGTTATGTTATTAGGGAATAAAGTGAAAAGAATAAGCAGAAGTGTTATTTAATGGCATATCATACTAGAAATCTGAAGACCTGCAGCAGATTTAAATTCCATTCTTGACTCACCTTTGGAATCTCAGGTTTGTTCCTTGGAACTTTGAGATGATCTTGCACCCCTCCCCACCACATCTGAACAGTCAATTCAGTGAAGGGCCTTGCCTTTCAACAGGCTGCCTGTGGTTGGAGGGCCTAATCTATGGGACCCGTGACTCATTCCCTCCCCTACTCACCTTTGAATTCTCCGGACTTCAGTATTTTCTAAACTGCATGGTGTGCAATGTACACCATGCAATCTCGTCTTTGTTCCTGAATTGAAGCTCAGTGGCTAAGTTCAGGCACACCTGTTCTCTAGAAACAGGTTTGGGTCACCCAGGACCAATGACAACAGTGCAAAGTACTGGTAAGCAACAGTGAGGTAGAGCAGAAGAGATTCACAATTGTCTATTCCTGCATGCCTATGAATGCTTGGAGATACATTGGATAATTTAGGAAGGAGTGTATAGATCACCAGATGACTAGAAACCATTCCAGAAGCACAAGAAATATGAGCAACTAACAAAATGTCTCACCCTCAAGGGAAAACACTAATTCCTCATCACTCCCAGACAATTCAGTTGGAACTTTGAGATGATCTTGCACCCCTCCCTGCCACATCTGGACAGCCAATTCAGTGAAGGGCCTTGCCTTTCAATAGGCTGCCTGTGGCTGGAGGGCCTAACCAAGGGGATCCATGGCTCATTCCCTCCCCTACTCACCTTTGAATTCTCAGGACTTCAGTGTTTTCTAAAATGTGTGGTGTGCAATGCACACCATGCAATCTCGTCTTTGTTCCTGAATTGAAGCTCAGTGGCTAAGTTCAGGCACACCTGTTCTCTAGAAACAGGAAGTACTTTGGGTCACCCAGGGCCAATGACAACAGTGCAAAGTACTGGTAAGCAACAGCGAGGTAGAGCAGAAGAGATTCCAAATTGCCTATTCCTGCATGCCTATGAATGCTTGGAGATACATTGAATAATTTAGGAAGGAATGTGTAGATCACCAGATGACTAGAAACCATTCCAGAAGCACAAGAAATATGAACAACTAACAAAATGTCTCACCCCCAAGGGAAAACACTAATTCTTTATCACTCCCAGATAATACAATGGAACTTGTGAAAGTGTCAGATAAACAATAGAGAATATTTCATTTATTTATTTATTTTTCTATTTCTTTTATACATTCAACCATGCTACCCAGCTTACAAAGTGAATATGCCAACATGTGTACATTTCTAACCAGTCCAGTTCACCATACTAGAAAGTTAACTTCCTCTACTCCTTCACCCACCCTCTTCTGGCACTGTATCTTTTGTTCACAACCACTTACTTAGTTTCTATAGTCTTCAGTCATTCAGTTTCAGCCATAGAGTGCAGACACTCAGTATATATTAAGTGGAGACATACAATGTCTCTCCTTCATCTCCTGGCTTGCTTCACTCAGCAGTAAATCTTCCATATTCATCCACTTTCTGTCAAAAGCCAGAGTCTTCTTGTTTTTTTATGGCTGAGTAATATTCCATATGGTATTCCATAGAGTATACATGCCACAGTTTTTCCATCCATTCATATGTTCATGGCATTTGGGTTGGTCCCATGTCTTAGCAATTGTGAATAATGCCACAATAAACATCTATATGCAAGCACTTTTTCAATTAAGAATTCTTCTGTCCTTTGGATAGATACCAAGGAGTGGGATTGCTGAATCATATGGTAGTTCTATTTGTAGATCTTTAAGGAATCTCCAAATTGTTCTCCAGAGTGGCTGGACGTATTTACATTCCCACCAGCAGTGTAGGAGAGTTCCTCTTTCACCTCACCACACTTCCATCAGCACTTATAATTTTTTTTTTAAATCTTAGTCATTATGACTGGGATTAGTTGGTATCTCATTGTGGTTTTGAGCTGCATATCCCTTACAATGAGAAATTATTAACATTTTTTCATATGCTTTTCAGCTATTCATATGTCTTCCTTAGAGAGTGGTTTCTTCAACTCATTCTCCCATTTTTTAATAGTGCTAATCATCTTTTTTTGGGACAGCTGCTTGAGTTTCTTGTGTATTCTAGCTATCAGTCCCTTATCTAATGCTTAGCTTACAAAAATATTTTCCCATTCTAAGGGCTGTTGATTCACACTAATTACTGTGTCTTTTGCCAAGCAGAATCTTCTTAATCTGATGAAATTCCACTTGTCTATTTTGGGGATTACTGACTGTGCTTTGGGGATCTTATTTAAGAAGTCCTTGCCTACCTCAATGTCTTCCAGAGTTTCCCGTGTTTTGTAGTAGCATTTTTTTATATTAATAATTATTTATTTATATTTATCTTTTTTTATATATTTTTAAAATACATTCAATCACATTTTTTAGCTTACAAGGTGATCATTTCAATATGTGAACATTTCTCCCTGGTCAAGTTGACCAAAATATATCAATACTACCTCCCTGTCTCATTTTTACAGTTTGAGGTCTTAGGTTTATATTTTTGATCCACTTTGAGTTGATTTTTGTCAAAGGTGAGAGGTAGGGGTTCAGATTCATCTTTCTGCTGGTGGATATCTAGTTTTTCCAGCACCATTTGAAAAAGTTTTTTCTTTTTCCACTGGATTGACTGGCACCCTTTGTCAAAAATCAGTTGGCTTTATATCTGGGAGTTTATTTCTTGGGACTCTATTCTGTTCCATTGGCCCACCTATCTATTTCTGTGCCAATACCATGCTGTTTTGATTACCACAACTTTGTAGTATATTTTTTGGTTAGGAAGTGAGATGCTGCCACTCCAATCTTCTTGTGTAGGATTGCATTGGCAATACCACGTTTTTTATGATTCCAGACAATTTGTATGGTTGTCTTTTCTAAAACTGTGAAGAATGTCTCTGGCACTTTGGGATTGCATTAAATATGTAAATTAATTCGGGTAGAATTGCCATTTTGATTATATTAATTCTTCCAATCCAATAACATGTAATGTCATTCCACTTTTTAGTGTCATTTTCAATTTTTTTTTAAACTTCTCAGAGTTTCCCTTGTGGAGGTATTTAACTTCTTTGTTAGATTAATTCCTAGGTATCTTATACTTTTTGTGGCTATGGTAAATGGAATAAATGCTATAGATTTCTGTATGTTGATTTTGTATCCTGAAACTTTACTGTATTCATGTATTACTTCCAATTTTTTTTTTCATGGATACCATTGGGTCTTCTGCAAATAGAGTTTCATCTCTTCCTTTCCTATTTGAATGCCTTTTATTTTATTCTAGTTTCTGATTGTATTGGTGAGCACTTCCAGTACTATATTGAAAAGGAGTGGAGAAAGTGGGCATCCTTATCTTCTACCAGTTTTTAGTGGAAAAGTTTTCAGTTTTTCTCCATTATGGATGATGTTCATTATGAGTTGTTCATAAATAGCTTTTATTTTGCTGAGAAATGATGCTTCTATGCCAATTTTGATGAGAATCTTGATCATGAAGGGATGTTTTATCTTATAAAATGCGTTTTCTGCATCAATTGATATAATCATATGTGTTTTTTATTTTTATTTCTGTTAATATGGTATATTACATTTATGGTTTTACATATGTTGAACCAAACCTGTATTCCTGGAATAAAGCTTACCTGGTCGTGATTTATAAACTTTTTTAATAAGTTATTGGATATGATTTGCTAGTATCTTGTTGAGAATCTTTGCATTGATATTCATCAGAGATATTGGTCTATAGTTTTCTTTCTTTGTCCTGTCTTTATCTGTTTTAAGGATAAGAGTGATGGAGCCTTCATAGGATGAATTAGGGATGGATTCACACTTTTGGATCTTTAGAAATAATTGGATCAGAATGGGACTTAACCCTTTTTTAAAAGTTTTGTAGAATTCAGAGGTGAAGCCATCGGGATCAGGGCTTTTCTTTGTTGAGAGGTTATTTATTACTGATTCAATCTCCTGGCTTATTATGTACCTATTCAGGCTTCCTATGTCCTTCTTGCTCAATCACGGTCAATTATATGTGATTATGTTTACTTACTTTTATTTTGACCAAAGAAAAACAGAATGAGAGGGAGAGGAAGAAAGCAAGCCATCAGATCTTGGACTTAAACTGTGGTCGACCTTGTGGGTGCCCACTACTGTCAACCACCACACCATCTGCTGGCTGCTGATTTTCTTTTCTTTTTTTCTTTTTTCTTTTTCTTTTTTTTCTTTTTTTTTTTTTTTTTGAGAGTTTTTTTTGCAATAGGGTGCATACACTTGCCAGACAGAGAGAGAGAGACAGAGACAGAAAGCGAGAAATCACCCCCCAAGGGGGATGGCCACACCACAATCCTTTCTCCTCCATTCTCCTCTTGGGATCTTGGGCATGCACACACACGCACCCGGCATGAGTTTTAAGCCACTGGGTCCTGAACACGAACCGTGGTCGACTACATGGTAGTCCAGCGACAGCCATTACACTAACTGCTGGTCCCAGGCTGCTGATTTTCAACAAAGATGCCAGGATCATAGATGGGGGAGAGAAAAGTACTTTAACATGGTGCTGAAAATAGTCAATATCTACATCAGAAAGAACAAATTAAATTTAAATGTAAGACAGATAACAAGACTACAGAAGAAAAAATAAATAGGGGAAATGCCTCAGGTATTGACCTGAGAAAAGATTTTTTGAAGAAGACCTAAAAATCAGAGGCAACAAAAGCAAAAAGGTACAACTGTTATTATAGCAAACTAAAATGACTGCTCAGAAATTAATCAACAGGAAGAAGAGACTTCCTGTAGGAGAGGGCAAATGTACTTTTGATCTATTCATCTATTGAAGGATTAATATTCAGAATATATAAGAAAATCAATAAACTCAACTGAGGAAAAAACCCAGGTTACAAAATTAAGTCAAGACATTAGTAAACATGTCTAAAGAAGACATACAATGGCCAAGTATGTGAAAAAAATATTCAACATCACTAATTACCAGTAAAATATAAATCAAAGCTACAGTGAGGTTTTACTTTACCCCCTTTAGAATGGCCATTTTCTTTTTTTATTTGTTTTTATTTTTTAACATTAATATGCTATACATCATTACAGTATACAAAATGAATTTTTCATCCAAAATACATTGTCTGTTGGCTCAATCAAGTACATCAACATATGTGTTATCAACAAACAATTTTCCATTTCTTATGTCTTGTATATTTTGAGTTTTTTCTCTTTTTTTGCCATCCTTGATTCCCTATCCCTAACTCTCTGCTCTGTCCAACCCTCTTCCCATTGTCTCTGTTATCCCTGTTTGCTTTCTATGCCTATCCCCCCCATTTAATTGATTTGCTAATGAACTTAATTTGTCTAAATATTTGCAATAGCAAGCACAGCTGATATTTACATACACAAGAACCCATGTCTGACTTTAGGCATAAACCTCAGTGAGTAGAATGAACATACTATA
>NW_006203798.1:31409-44905 GCF_000334495.1 Tupaia belangeri chinensis | reverse complement strand
GCTAGATCGCAGGAGCCATGGAGCTGTCTGTCTCTTGAAGAAGGGCTGTTCTGGGAGGAGGAGAGGGGATTATTAACAAGATAATGACCTAGGAGGAGCCAAAGGGCCCTGTAAAATGCCTCACCTTAAAAAATTCGAAAAAGCAAAAATTAAAAAAAAAAAGACAGAGAGAGAGAGAGAGAGGACAGAGACAAGAGGTAGAGAGAGACAAAGAGTGATACAGAGACAGGAGACTTCTAAGTTGTCTTCCTACCATGCGAGTTTTGTATGCTGGAGGCCCAGTTATCAGTGGGACATCTTCCTTTTTCCCAAAATGGCTAGATCACAGGAGCCATGGAGCTGTCTGTCTCTTGAAGAAGGGCTGTTCATGCGAGTTTTGTATGCTGGAGGCCCAGTTATCAGTGGGACATCTTCCTTTTTCCCAAAATGGCTAGATCGCAGGAGCCATGGAGCTGTCTGTCTCTTGAAGACGGGCTGTTCTGGGCTAGAATGGCCATTTTCTGAGACAAAAAAATAAATGTGAAGTGATAAAACATGACACATTGCAAAGTTGAGGCACATGGAAAGGTTTAGAGACTTCCCTGATATACTTGGCATACATAGACCCACAATCTGGGGCTGGCTGTGACTGAAGGTGTCTCAGTAATGTTTTGAGACAGTGGCATAAGAGACTGTTTCTTTGAATATGGCTCTCTCTCTCCCTCTCTTTGTCTCTTTTACTCATGAGAAGAATAAACTTTGAAAGTTTTTTTTAAAATGGAGGAGTACGTCGGGCACATATGCTTGCCAAAGAGACAGAAACAGAGAAGGAAATTAAGAAATCATCCCTCGGTAGGGCTAGCCAAGTCACAATCCCTTCTCCATTCTCTTCTCAGGGTTTTGGACACACAAGCACATGTGCACATGCACACACACACACACACACATGCTCAGTGTAATTTATAAACCATCAGGTCTAGACTGTGGTTGGCCATGGGGGAGTCCAGTACCTTGACCACGTGCTGGCCAGTTCAAAACATTTTTTGAAAATAAACAATACTGGGCTTACAAGAGGCACAGTGAAGGTGCTGATCCCACATGATCAACTGCATGGTTTAGGTATCTGACTGGACAGCTTAGAAAGTAAACCAGACATGTGTCAATGCCTACCCAAAATCTCACAAAGAGAATGGAAGAGAAGGAATTGTGGCTTGGTCATATCTCTGGGGTGGGGGGATGCTTTCTCATTTTTTTCTCTTCTCTCTCTCTCTCTCTCTCTCTGTCTCTCTCCATGGCAAGTATATAGCGAAGTCTAAAAACAAAATAAAACCTGACTAACTGCATTCTGAGTCAATAGTTTGGAGCAGTGCCTGTTATTGACTGCCCAGGAAGTTCCCTGAGGGTCCTTAAAGCCTGGCCACTGCTCCTCCTCCTGTCATGACTGGTAGTGGAGCTGTGCCCCCACGTGAAGATTAGCAAAGGTCTTGGAGGCCAGGAAGGTTTGGGTAGAATGCCTGTGCTGGCCATGATCCTTCAAGTGTTCCCATCATTGAGTGAGTCTCACAAATCCCTGAGTCTCCCTCTGGAGGCTGGATCATCCTTAGGCAAAAAAAAGAACTCCTGTGGGGACCAGCAGTTAGTGTAATGGCTATGTCGATGGACTCCCATGTAGTCAACCGTGATTTGAGTCTCGGACCTGGTGGCTTAAACTTACGCTGGGCACGTGTGCGTGTGTACCCAAGATCCCGAGAGGAGAATGGAAGAGAAGGGATTGTGGCGTGGCCATCCTCCCTGGGGAGTGATTTCTCACTTTCTGTCTCTCTGTCTCTCTCTGTCTGGCGAGTGCACATGCCCTATAGCAAAAACCTCTAAAAAAAAAAAAAAGAAAAGAAAAGAAAAGAAAAAAGAACTCCTGTGGAGGCATCTCTGGGCTGGCCTTGTCTCCTGGATTTGGACATGACTCCTTAAATACTTTGCCTCTTTCTTTCTTCCTTTCTTTCTTTCTCTTTCTATTTATCTTTCTTCTTTCTGTTTTCTTTAGTCATTTGCTTTTCATTATTTTAAGTCTTAGGGTGACATAATTTTCAAATCTATATCTATTCTGATGATATATCTATATCCTCCTCTAATCCTTCTAGTAAGTTGATAAAAGTGCCTTTACCAATCACACACGTATTGCAATTCTACAGTTTTTATGCAGTTTGAACAGTTGTCATGACTGATTATGGTTCAAGTACCAAACATGGTGGTTTGCTTTCTCATACTACCTCTCTCTAGTCAAATTAAAAAGTAATAATAATATAATAATAAATAAAGCTAAATATATAATTCTTTACAAAGTATTCAAAGTATTCAAAATCTCTACACAATGACTTTCAAAAGCATTTGCTCTTATAAATCACTTATAAGGGGACAAGCAGGTGGCATGGTGGTTAAAGCACTGGACACTCCCACAGAGCCGACCACGGTTCAAATATAAGTCCTGGTGGCTTGCTTTCTCTCTCTCTCTCTCTCTCTCTCTCTCTCTGTGTGTGTGTGTGTGTGTGGGTGTGGCTGTTGGTGTGTGTAGCACACTCCAAATTAAAATAAATGAATAAATAAATAAAAATAAATAATTTTTTGAGAGATTTTCGCTATAGGGCCCATGTGCTCACCAGACAGACAGAGACATAGAGACAGAAAGCGAGAAATCATCCCCAAGAGGGGATGGTCACGCCACAATCTCTTCTCCTCAATTCTCCTCTCAGGATCTTGGGCACGTACGCACACGCGCCCGGCATGAGTTTTAAGCCACCGGGTCTGGGATGTGAACCGCGGTCAACTACGTGGGAGTCCAGCGACATAGCTATTACGCTAACTGCTGGTTCCCAATAGATAATTATTTTTAAAAATAAAAAATAATGCCATCAGCAATTCATCTGAATTATGTTATAGGAGATCAATTAAATTATGGTATAGAAAAAAGATAAGAACTAGGCCTGGCAAATGATGTGGCTGAAGCACTGAACTCACACATGACCAGGCATGGTTTAAGTTCCAGACCTGGAGACTTTATCACTTTCCCTTTTTCTCTCCCTCTGTCTCTCTCTGATCAAACTGAAAAGAAATAGTAAATTATATAATTACATGCATAAATATTTTTAAATTTCTTTTTTACATTTCATCATTTTACATCATTACCACTTGTAATGTGAATTTACCCAACAGTGAATATACTTCACACCAGTCCAGTTGAAAATACAATATACATTATCATCAACAGGTAACCATCCATTCGTGTGTCCCATAAATGTCTTGCTTCTTTTTTTCTCCTTGAGTTTTTCCTTACACTCTCCTTCTTCTCCCACCTCCTTCTCACACTATCTCTAGAATCTAACCATTTTCCATGCTTCTATATACTCAAATCTTTCCGTTTCCACTGTAGAGTACAGCCAGTAGGTATTTATTAAGTGGAGACATGCAATGTCCCTTTTTTAGCCTGGCTTGCTTCACTCAGCAGTAAATCCTCCATATGTCTTCACTTTCTATCAAATGTCAGGGTCTTGTTTTTTATGGCTAAGTAGTATTCTGTAGAGTATAGATGCCACAAATTTTTAATCCATTCATCTGTTTGTGTACTTTGAGTTAGTTCCATATCTTATCAATTGTGAGTAGTGCCACAATAAACATAGATGTGCAAGCACTCTCCTGTCTGTTTTTCTATCCTTTGGGTAGATACCCAATAGTGGGATTCCTGGATCACATGGTAATTCAATTTGTAAATCTTTGAGAAACCTCCATATTGTTTTCCACAGTGGCCGGATCAAGTTACATTCCTACCAACAGTGTAGGAGAGTTCCTCTTTCACCACAACCCTGTCAACACTTATCATTTTTTTGTGTTTTTCATCTTTGCCATTCTAACAGAAGTTAGGTGTTATCTCATTGTGGTTTTAATCTGCATATTACTTATGATGAGGAACATTGAGCATTTTTTCATATGCTTTTTGACTGATCATATGTCTTTCTTAGAGATTTTTTATTCAGCTCATTTGCCCATCGTTTAACTGACTTAACCCCTTTTGTGATAAGCCACTTGGGTTATTCTGGTTATCCCTCGCTTATCTGAGGCATAGTTTACAAAAATATTCTCCCATTCCAAGAATTGTCAATTCACACTAATTACTTTGTCTTTTGCTTGACAGAAACTTCTTAATCTGATGTAAATCCACTTGTCTATTTTTAGGGATTATTGCCTGTTTTTTTGGGGATATCCTAAAGTTTCCCCAGTGTTTTCCACCAAAGTACTAATCTCTATTAAAGTCACAAGTTCATATTATGTGGTCTGCAGTCTTCCTTTTTTTTAAAAGAATTATTTTATTTAACTTTATTTATTATTATTATCATTATTATTTTCCAGTTTGATCAGAGAGAGACAGAGAGAGAGAGAGAGGAAGCGAGACAGCAAGCCACCAAGTCCGAGACTTGAACCATGGTCGGCCATGTGGGAGTCCAGCACCTTTAACCACCATGCCTCTTGCCAGCCCCTGCAGTCTTACTTTGTATTATGAGCACTGTCCTACAGGCAGCATATTTCCAGAATCCTCTCAGGATACATTCTTTTAAAATAACTGATGCATATATATTATACATATTTATCACTTTCAGTGTGATTTTTCAATACATAAATGCAATGTGTACTGATAAAATCAGATTATTTGCATATGGACTACCTGAAATATATGTGGTTTGTATTGGAAACACTATAAATTGTTTTATGGTTTTGAGATATAGAGCAAATTATTGTTAACTACATTAACCCTAATATGCTATGGAATACAAGAACACATTCTTCCTATTTAACTATAATTTTGTACCTTTACCCATCCTTGTCTTATGTTCCCTCCCCCCATCATATCATTCCCATTCTCTCACTACTAGCTAACCCACTACTTCTTTTCCTTTTCTTTTAGGTTTTTAAGATGGAGAATCTGTGTTTGCCAGAGAGAGAAAGAGAAAGACAGAAAGAGTGAAAGTGAGAAATTACTTTCAGGGAGGATGGCCAATGCTGCATGTAGCTGGCATTATTTTCCAGCTGCCAAGTCTGGGGCTGGGACTTCTGTCAGCCTTGTGAGATTCTAGTACCTTAACTATCATGCAACCTGATGGCCCTGTAACCCACTATTATTACTAGATGCATTCTATCCTCCACATAGAAGTAACACCTATAATATTAGTTCTTTGTGTGCCTGGCTTTGTAGTTTTAGAGGAAATAATTATTAAATTTGAATAAATTTACAAAAGACACTGAATGCCAAGGCAATCCTAAATAGACAGAAACCCAACAAACAAAGAAAAGTTGGAGGAATTACACAACGAGCCTTTAAGTATACTATAAAGCCTATATGAACAAAAATAGCATGGGAATAGCAAGAACAAAACAACAGAAACAGACACATAGTTCAATTTAACAGAAAAGAAAAAATAGAAATGTTCACTTTTTACACTCAACTTATTTCTTTTTAAAAATTTATTTTATTTATCTTTGTTATTATTATTTTAATTTGACCAGAGGAGACAGAGAGAGAGAGAAGGAATGTGACAAAGCAAGCTGCCAGATTTGGTACTCAAACCACAGTTGACCATGTGGGAGCCCAGCTCTCAACAACCATGCCACCTGCCAGCCCCTGATTTTCAACAATGATGCAACAAACATACATTGGGAAAGAAAATTACTTCAATAAATTGTGCTGTAGGGAGTGGATATCCATGAGAAAGAATAAACTGCAATATTAAATATAAGGCACAGAACCAAACTACAGAAGAAAAAATACAAAAAATGCTTCAAGTATTAGTCGGAGCATATATTTGTTGAAGAATGCCTGAAACTCAGAGGCAACAAAAACAGAAAAAGACAATTGATATTCTAGCAAACTAAAATAATTCTGCACAGCAAATAATCAACAGGGTGAAGAGATATCCTGCAGGAGAGGGTAAAGGTATTTTCAAGCTATTCATCTACTGAAGGATAATATTCAGAGTATATGAGAAAACTCAATAAATCCAAGAGCAATAATAAAAAAGCCCTGATTACAAAATTAAATCAAAACATTAATAAGCATTACTGAAGAAGATATACAATAGTAAAGTATGTGGAAAAAAATGCTCAGTATCACTAATTACCAACAAAACATGAATCAAATCTAAAAAATAGTAAATGTGGGGCTGGATGATGATGATCTCTTAAAACTTGACACAGTGTGCTGAACATACTTTTACCCCTAAGTTTGGAATGGCTGAGGCTGGGGATAGATAAAGTGTTGAGACACTTTTGTAAGTGCCTGTTTATCTGTCTATAGATTTCTTTCTTTCACTGTCTCTCTTTTACTCATAAAAAGAGTAAATATTAAAACAGTTTTTTTGAGGGGGAAGGAGTTTGCCATATGTTAGCTGAAGAGACAGAAACAGATAGAATGAAACTGAGAAATCACTCTCAAAGGGGAACTACCCTTGCCACAATCCTTTCTCTTCTATTTTCTTCTCAGAATTTTGAGCACAAATAAACACCCCCCCCCACACACACACACAGTGTAATTTTTAAGCCACCAGTTCATGACTCAAACCACAGCCAGTCATGTGGGAGGCCAGCATCTTAGCCACGATGCTATTTGCTGGCCTCTTTGAAACAAATTTTTTTAAATAAACAAAGCTGGACAAGCAAGTGGTGTGCTGTAGGTGCTGGATCCCACAAGGTCAACTGTGTAGTTTAAGTCCCCAGCTGGATGGCTAAAAAAACACACTGGGCATGTGTTCATGCCCAAATCCCCAAATCCCAAACAAAATAGGGGAGAAGAAATTGTGCTTTCTCTTTTTTTCTCTTCTCTCAGTCTCTCTCCAGTGGCAAGTGCATGTGTCCTATAGCAAAAACTAAAAATAAAATAAAACCTGACTAATTGCGTTCTGAGTCAATAGTTTTGAGTAGAACCTGTTATCAAAGACTGCCCAGGAAGTTCCCTTAGGGTCCCTTGAGCATGAAACAATGGCTGTGGAGGAGTGGGACTGTGCTCCACCCAAAACCAGTGAAGGCCTGGGAGGCCTGGGAGGCCAGGGAGTCTTCGGTAGAATTCCTGGGCTGACCATGATCCTGAAAATGTTTTCATCATTGAGTGGATCTCAAATCCCTAAGTCTTCTTCAGAGGCTGGAGCATTCTTTGGCAGAAAAAAAGCTCTATAAAGGCATCTCAGGACTGGCCTGGTCTCTCAAGTTTGAACATGGCTCCTGAGATATTCTCTTTGTTTCTTTATGTCTTTTTCTTTTTATTTACCTTCTGTCTACCATTTGGTTATTCATTATCTTAAGTCTTATGATGATATAATTTTCAAAACTATTTTTATGGTGTGTATCCTCCGTTTTAATCATTGAAATGGGTTGTCAAAAGCACACTACCAAATCACACATATACAGTAATTCTACAGTTTTTATGTGACTTTAAACAGTTGTTTAAAGATAATCATGAAACTGAACATATTCTTACTTAGGTAATAAAGAATTCAGGGGCTAGCAGGTGGCATGGTAGTTAAGGTGTTGGATTTCCACATGGTCGAGTGTGGTTCAAGTCACAGATCTGGTGGTTTGCTTTCTCACAATTACTCTCTCTCTCTCTCTGTCTCTCTCTGTTCAAAGTAAAATAATAATAAGAAATAAAATTAAATAATTCTTTATAAAATAATTCAAAGGTAAAATATAACTGATACTAAATCTTATTACACTGACTTTCAAAAGCACATGATCTTACAAATCATTTATAAAATATGCAAAATATTACATATTCTTCATTTGATAGTATACAGAAACCACGCTAAAATGTCTTTCAGTGAGTAAAAGTTTAAATGCAGGGAATTCTAATTACACTGACATAGATAAAACCAAAAATATAAAGTAGACATCACTACCTTATATTCAATCCTTGCCTTTAATGGGTTAATAAACATAAAATAAAATGCAGATGAGTCTGCTTGATTTTGAAAAGTGAAGGGTTTTTTTCCAGTATTTATATATTCATATAACCACGTACATGTAAGCCTAAGTAAAAATCAATCTACAGTAGGTTTTCACATGGCATTCACTATCTTTATTGATAGATGAGCATTACTAATGAATTATCAATTATATTTTCAGACAGGGCAAACAGTGATAGCATTACTGGACTGAAATTACTATCAAAATTTAAAAACCCAAAATATTCATCTACATTAATCTAAATTTACCCAACATGAATAAATTTTACACCAGTTCAGTTGAAGACACTATATACACTATCATCAACAGATAATCATAAATTTCTGTATCTGATATGTCTTGCCTCTCAGTTTTTCTCCTTGATTCCTTTCCTCACACTTTCTCCCTTCTCCCACTCTCTTCCCACATTATCTCTAGTATCTGTGACCATTTTCTGTGATTCTACATCACCCATTTTTAATTCTTTGTTTTGTTGTTTTTCCTATAAATGTTCCCACTTAGAAGCTGGACATCCTGCTCTCTCTCCTGAAATATTTTATTTTATTTTATTTATAAAACTTTTATTCCACATACATGAACTTAATACATGTGTTCTTAACAATAATGCTTGGATTGTTGTTGAAAATTTTATAAGACATTAAATATGACTGGCCATCATTTCAAGTTATTTCTTGTTAATTATTTTCACAGAACAAGCATGTTAGGCAAGTATCAACAAAAAAAATCACAAAATTGAAAAACCTATAAAAAGTTAAATATATGTTTTTAATTGTTTGCTTAACCACTGTACTTGATATACATGAAATAATGGAAATCAAGCAATTCATTTGTACTGCATCTTTATTTTTACATTTCTTCTTAGGTTGCCTAAATCATTTAAATACAAATAAAATTATTGTAGCAAAAATAATAAAAGCAAACAGCAGGTAACTTTACAAAAAATGGAATGTGAACTGTTTCTATCCTTATTCAGAATAAATTGGGTCACAGCTTTGCCTAAGGCAACACTTCTCAGCTGTAGTTAAAGGTTCTCACATTGATGTTGAGTGTTTCATAGATACACATGGCTCAGCATGCAGTAGCCATGGGATGTTTGTTTCTATCACAGCCTTCTAAGTACTCCAAACCCTAAAGTGCCCACTACAACTACACCTGTGACCAGAACAAATTATTCCTTTTATTACCCATCAGGACAAACCAATGTGTAGTCAGTTTTCTTTGCTTGGACAGCAAAGCAGTTTTAACACTGACCCTTGTGAAGCCAAAATGTACCAAATGTACTCTGTGAAACATTGTATACTTGTATACAAATTCTATATTTCCATATAGGCCACTTCAAGATGAAAATAGATAACTCCCTAAATGATAACTGACTTTAATTCCCTAGTATTAAGCATAAAAATCACAGGGGAAAATAGAAATTTAAATAGAAGTAAAATAAAACTTTCATAGACAATAAAATATTTGTGGGACAACATGAATGATGAATGGTCTACTAGTAAATTTCAGAATGAGGGAGACAAAAGTTGAAAGGCTGGTTAATTTTCCCCTCTTTCTCCTGCTTCAGGTTTGTCTCCTTGGGTATCCAATGTCAACAATGTCAAATTGTGTCTCAGTAACTACATTATTAGTGTGCTGTCTTTGTATGACTCTTCACCTAATGTATCAAATTCACTAATGGATTTATTTAAAGCTGTCTTTGCAAGAGGGGAGGCTTTCTCTGGAGAGTGCAGAATCTCTTCATAGAGCACACAGAAGTTAAGGGCCAGACCCAATCTGATAGGATATATGGGTCCCATTTTCTTTTAGCTGATTTGAAGTGTCTTGCTATGATTGTTGTGACTGACCCTCAATCCCTCTCTTATCTTTACCATCAGCAACCTCAGCCAAGTAACGATAGTAGTTGCCTTTATTTTTAAGTAGAATATTTTCTCTCTGCTTGGGAAGCACTGGAGATCAATAACTTTTCCAAAAGAGATAGTGCCTCATTGCAGGTATCTTCTAGCTTGGTCTCAACTTTCTCTCTGTACCCTCAAGCCATCTGCTGGTTTTTTTTTTGTTTGTTTGTTTTGTTTTTATTTTGTTTCATTTTCTTTTTTTTTAGAGAAATTAGCAGAATTTTACTGGAAAAATAGGTAATGGAAGCAACAATATTATTAAATAAGTATTTAGAGTCTTTTTGGATTATTGATGTCATTTTATTTTATTTTTATTTCTTTTTTTAATACATTCAATCACATTATTATTTGGCTTACAAAATGGGTATTTCAACAGGTGAACATTTTGCCCTCATACAGTTGATTGGTATCTAACCAAAGGACAGAAGAATACTCAATCGGAAAAGTGCTTGCACATTGATGTTTATCATGGCACTATTCATGATTGCTAAGTCATGGAAAGAACCCAAATGCTCACAAGCAGATGAATGGATAGAAAAACTGTGGCACATATACTCAATGGAATACTATTTAACCAAAAAAAAATCTGCTGTTTTTTTTTTTCTATGCACCTTATTTAAAATGTTTCTTCATTTTCTCAGACAGAAGAGAGAGATTAATATAGTTTGTTTTCTTCTCTATCAGCACTATTCCCATATACAGTTTTGGGAGGCTCAGAATAAGTGAGATTGTTGGGGCCTCAGCCCTTTTACAACAAAGACCTATAGAGTGAGGCCCACATGTGTATTGAGACACTGAGTTTCTGAAGTGAAGTATGTCAGCATCAAGGAGCTGACTCTGGGTGCTCACTGCTCAAAAGGGTATTATAGAAGTGTGCTTGGTAGACAAGCTTTGGGTGTCTAAAGGCCACCACCATATATAAACCAGGGAGGATAGTCACCCCTCAATCCATTCTCCATTCTCCTCTCAGTGTTTTGGGCATGCATGCACATGTGCTCAGCATAATTTTCAGGCTTCCAGGATCAGGACTTGTTCCATGATCAGTTCATGTGGGAATACAGTGTCTTAATGACCATGTCACCTGCTGGCCCTTCAGTAATATATTTTAAAGCACAGTAAAGAAAGCTTCCTTTACAGCCTCAATATATATATATGGAAAATGTGGTCATGAGATTTTGCAGTAGTTCTGGAATATTAGGTTCAAATCTGAAGATAACAAAGATAAGTAAGAATTTATACCAAGAGAGCAAGATGAGAGTAATCGGATAGGAGATATCTAAGTAGTAACATTACAGGTAATAGAGATGCTGGTCAAATGCATTTATGTATATTATATACAACTGTGTGGGTGGGACTGGGAGAACTTTCAGAAGCCTGACTACAGTTTTATGAAGCATGAGCCAGCAGGTGGCATAGTGGTCAAGACACTATACTCTCATGTGGTTGCATTTGAGTTGCTGGCCTAGAGGCTTGAAACTCACTCTTTGTGCTCCAGTGACTGATTTCAGTCTTTTATCTTAGCCCACAGGGAATCGTATATTTTTCTGAAACTAGTAATGGGGGCATAGTGAACATTTACCAGACCACAGAAAGCAAAACCACAGTAACTCCAATATGCAAAGCTTATTTCCTATCTATGTAGAATGGGGTCTAACTTCTAACTCAACATGGAAGTTAAGGCAGTTGGATCCCACAAGACTATGTGGTTTGAGACCTGAATTGAGTGGCTAGAGGCTTGAAAATCATGTCAGATTGGTGTGCCTGCATGTCCAATAATCCCAAGAGCAGAATGAAGGAGACAGAAATGTGGCATGACCATTCCCCCAAGTGCTGATGTCTTACTTTATTTTTGTTCTCTCTCCTTCTCTGTTTCACTGTGGTGAGTGTGCATGCCCTATAGCAAAAACAAAAAAGAGAAAGTAACAATAAAACATAAGAGCAAATTTTAAAAAGTAGAGATTGATTACATAAAAACTTTAGTTTAACATGCTTATTTAACTAATCAGGGAACCAGCAGATGGTGTAACTGTTATGCCACTGGGCTTCCATATGAGCAACTGCAGTTTAAATCCTAGACATGGTGGCTTTGAAATCATTCCAGGCACTGGGATCAGCACTTAGCATATTGGCTATGTCACTGAACTCCCATGTAGTCGACCACGGTTCAAGTCCCAGACCTGGTGGCTTAAACTCATGCCGGGCATGTGTGCATGCATGCCCAAGATCCCGAGAGGAAATGGAGGAGAAGGGATTGCCATCCCCCTGGGGGGTGATTTCTCACTTTCTGTCTCTCTGTCTCTCTCTGTCTTTCTGGAGAATGCATGCACCCTATAGCAAAAACCTCTTAAAAAAAAAAAAAGCATTTCAGGCACATGTGGGTGCATGCCATGAGATCATGGCAGGAGAATGGATAAGGAAGGATTATGGCCTGCTCATCCACCCTGCAGGTTAATTTCTCCTTCTCACTATGTCTCTCTCTCTTCCCCCAGTGATCACAGAGGACCTAATGCAAAAACTTCTCAAAAACAAAAATTAGAACTTTTAAATATTTAAATTCAGGTTGAGTATTAAAAAAATAAGACCAGAATAATTCCATAGAAAATGGAGAAATAATTAAATACATACGTAACACTAAATAAAAAACAAAAAAGGGAACTATTTGAAAATCTCAGAACAGTTTTAAGTAATATTCTTCTAAAGGCTGAGCATTTCCAAATGGAAAATAAACAATTATGAAGACCAGCAAACTACAGAGAAAAATATATTTGCAAGTTGGTAAGAAGACATGTTGTAGTCAATAATTGATTAGACTGGGACCAGCAGTTCACGTAATGGCTATGTCGCTGGACTCCCATGTTGTCGATGGTGGTTCAAGTCCTGGACCCAGTGGCTTAAACTCACACCAGGTGCGTGTGCATGCGTGCCCAAGATCCCGAGAGGAGAATGGAGGAGAAGGGAATGTGATGTGGCCATCCTCCCTGGGGGGGTGATTTCTCTCTTTCTGTCTATGTCTCTCTGTCTTTCTGCCAAGCACATGTGCCCTATAGCAAAAACCTCTCCAAAAAATTGATTAGACGATCTGAATTTATTGTCAACAAAAACATTTTAAAACATTTTTTTCAGAGTTAATGTAGCAGTGTATAAAACTATAGGAAAGGAACCCAAAAGTACCAAATGATTAAGAAACTGACAAGCCAGATGCTATTATTTTTTCTTTAAAGAATTTGTTATTTAATTGTATTTATTATTATTGTGGTTATTATTATTATTCTGTATTTAATTCATAGTAGGGCATGTGTGCTCACCAGATAAATAGGGGGTGGGGGAGTGAGAACACAAACCACCAGGTCTGAGATTTGAATCATGATCCATCATGTGAGAATCTAGTGCCTTAGTTACCATGCCACTGTTGGTCCTGCCAGATGCTATTTTAAGGTTCTAGAACATAGAGAACAGAGGAAATGCTTCAATCATGGTTTCTGGACCTACATAGGAACAAGATAACATTTGGGATACATCCATTTCTAGAAGGGTTATGAAGGTTACTATAACCATGGGGAAATATAACTCATAATTGAGTACTATTCATTCTAATAGTGCCAAGGGAGTATGATACTAATG
>NW_006203798.1:13461-29659 GCF_000334495.1 Tupaia belangeri chinensis | reverse complement strand
CTCTCTCTCTCTCTCTGTCTCTCTCTGTTCAAAGTAAAATAATAATAAGAAATAAAATTAAATAATTCTTTATAAAATAATTCAAAGGTAAAATATAACTGATACTAAATCTTATTACACTGACTTTCAAAAGCACATGATCTTACAAATCATTTATAAAATATGCAAAATATTACATATTCTTCATTTGATAGTATACAGAAACCACGCTAAAATGTCTTTCAGTGAGTAAAAGTTTAAATGCAGGGAATTCTAATTACACTGACATAGATAAAACCAAAAATATAAAGTAGACATCACTACCTTATATTCAATCCTTGCCTTTAATGGGTTAATAAACATAAAATAAAATGCAGATGAGTCTGCTTGATTTTGAAAAGTGAAGGGTTTTTTTCCAGTATTTATATATTCATATAACCACGTACATGTAAGCCTAAGTAAAAATCAATCTACAGTAGGTTTTCACATGGCATTCACTATCTTTATTGATAGATGAGCATTACTAATGAATTATCAATTATATTTTCAGACAGGGCAAACAGTGATAGCATTACTGGACTGAAATTACTATCAAAATTTAAAAACCCAAAATATTCATCTACATTAATCTAAATTTACCCAACATGAATAAATTTTACACCAGTTCAGTTGAAGACACTATATACACTATCATCAACAGATAATCATAAATTTCTGTATCTGATATGTCTTGCCTCTCAGTTTTTCTCCTTGATTCCTTTCCTCACACTTTCTCCCTTCTCCCACTCTCTTCCCACATTATCTCTAGTATCTGTGACCATTTTCTGTGATTCTACATCACCCATTTTTAATTCTTTGTTTTGTTGTTTTTCCTATAAATGTTCCCACTTAGAAGCTGGACATCCTGCTCTCTCTCCTGAAATATTTTATTTTATTTTATTTATAAAACTTTTATTCCACATACATGAACTTAATACATGTGTTCTTAACAATAATGCTTGGATTGTTGTTGAAAATTTTATAAGACATTAAATATGACTGGCCATCATTTCAAGTTATTTCTTGTTAATTATTTTCACAGAACAAGCATGTTAGGCAAGTATCAACAAAAAAAATCACAAAATTGAAAAACCTATAAAAAGTTAAATATATGTTTTTAATTGTTTGCTTAACCACTGTACTTGATATACATGAAATAATGGAAATCAAGCAATTCATTTGTACTGCATCTTTATTTTTACATTTCTTCTTAGGTTGCCTAAATCATTTAAATACAAATAAAATTATTGTAGCAAAAATAATAAAAGCAAACAGCAGGTAACTTTACAAAAAATGGAATGTGAACTGTTTCTATCCTTATTCAGAATAAATTGGGTCACAGCTTTGCCTAAGGCAACACTTCTCAGCTGTAGTTAAAGGTTCTCACATTGATGTTGAGTGTTTCATAGATACACATGGCTCAGCATGCAGTAGCCATGGGATGTTTGTTTCTATCACAGCCTTCTAAGTACTCCAAACCCTAAAGTGCCCACTACAACTACACCTGTGACCAGAACAAATTATTCCTTTTATTACCCATCAGGACAAACCAATGTGTAGTCAGTTTTCTTTGCTTGGACAGCAAAGCAGTTTTAACACTGACCCTTGTGAAGCCAAAATGTACCAAATGTACTCTGTGAAACATTGTATACTTGTATACAAATTCTATATTTCCATATAGGCCACTTCAAGATGAAAATAGATAACTCCCTAAATGATAACTGACTTTAATTCCCTAGTATTAAGCATAAAAATCACAGGGGAAAATAGAAATTTAAATAGAAGTAAAATAAAACTTTCATAGACAATAAAATATTTGTGGGACAACATGAATGATGAATGGTCTACTAGTAAATTTCAGAATGAGGGAGACAAAAGTTGAAAGGCTGGTTAATTTTCCCCTCTTTCTCCTGCTTCAGGTTTGTCTCCTTGGGTATCCAATGTCAACAATGTCAAATTGTGTCTCAGTAACTACATTATTAGTGTGCTGTCTTTGTATGACTCTTCACCTAATGTATCAAATTCACTAATGGATTTATTTAAAGCTGTCTTTGCAAGAGGGGAGGCTTTCTCTGGAGAGTGCAGAATCTCTTCATAGAGCACACAGAAGTTAAGGGCCAGACCCAATCTGATAGGATATATGGGTCCCATTTTCTTTTAGCTGATTTGAAGTGTCTTGCTATGATTGTTGTGACTGACCCTCAATCCCTCTCTTATCTTTACCATCAGCAACCTCAGCCAAGTAACGATAGTAGTTGCCTTTATTTTTAAGTAGAATATTTTCTCTCTGCTTGGGAAGCACTGGAGATCAATAACTTTTCCAAAAGAGATAGTGCCTCATTGCAGGTATCTTCTAGCTTGGTCTCAACTTTCTCTCTGTACCCTCAAGCCATCTGCTGGTTTTTTTTTTGTTTGTTTGTTTTGTTTTTATTTTGTTTCATTTTCTTTTTTTTTAGAGAAATTAGCAGAATTTTACTGGAAAAATAGGTAATGGAAGCAACAATATTATTAAATAAGTATTTAGAGTCTTTTTGGATTATTGATGTCATTTTATTTTATTTTTATTTCTTTTTTTAATACATTCAATCACATTATTATTTGGCTTACAAAATGGGTATTTCAACAGGTGAACATTTTGCCCTCATACAGTTGATTGGTATCTAACCAAAGGACAGAAGAATACTCAATCGGAAAAGTGCTTGCACATTGATGTTTATCATGGCACTATTCATGATTGCTAAGTCATGGAAAGAACCCAAATGCTCACAAGCAGATGAATGGATAGAAAAACTGTGGCACATATACTCAATGGAATACTATTTAACCAAAAAAAAATCTGCTGTTTTTTTTTTTCTATGCACCTTATTTAAAATGTTTCTTCATTTTCTCAGACAGAAGAGAGAGATTAATATAGTTTGTTTTCTTCTCTATCAGCACTATTCCCATATACAGTTTTGGGAGGCTCAGAATAAGTGAGATTGTTGGGGCCTCAGCCCTTTTACAACAAAGACCTATAGAGTGAGGCCCACATGTGTATTGAGACACTGAGTTTCTGAAGTGAAGTATGTCAGCATCAAGGAGCTGACTCTGGGTGCTCACTGCTCAAAAGGGTATTATAGAAGTGTGCTTGGTAGACAAGCTTTGGGTGTCTAAAGGCCACCACCATATATAAACCAGGGAGGATAGTCACCCCTCAATCCATTCTCCATTCTCCTCTCAGTGTTTTGGGCATGCATGCACATGTGCTCAGCATAATTTTCAGGCTTCCAGGATCAGGACTTGTTCCATGATCAGTTCATGTGGGAATACAGTGTCTTAATGACCATGTCACCTGCTGGCCCTTCAGTAATATATTTTAAAGCACAGTAAAGAAAGCTTCCTTTACAGCCTCAATATATATATATGGAAAATGTGGTCATGAGATTTTGCAGTAGTTCTGGAATATTAGGTTCAAATCTGAAGATAACAAAGATAAGTAAGAATTTATACCAAGAGAGCAAGATGAGAGTAATCGGATAGGAGATATCTAAGTAGTAACATTACAGGTAATAGAGATGCTGGTCAAATGCATTTATGTATATTATATACAACTGTGTGGGTGGGACTGGGAGAACTTTCAGAAGCCTGACTACAGTTTTATGAAGCATGAGCCAGCAGGTGGCATAGTGGTCAAGACACTATACTCTCATGTGGTTGCATTTGAGTTGCTGGCCTAGAGGCTTGAAACTCACTCTTTGTGCTCCAGTGACTGATTTCAGTCTTTTATCTTAGCCCACAGGGAATCGTATATTTTTCTGAAACTAGTAATGGGGGCATAGTGAACATTTACCAGACCACAGAAAGCAAAACCACAGTAACTCCAATATGCAAAGCTTATTTCCTATCTATGTAGAATGGGGTCTAACTTCTAACTCAACATGGAAGTTAAGGCAGTTGGATCCCACAAGACTATGTGGTTTGAGACCTGAATTGAGTGGCTAGAGGCTTGAAAATCATGTCAGATTGGTGTGCCTGCATGTCCAATAATCCCAAGAGCAGAATGAAGGAGACAGAAATGTGGCATGACCATTCCCCCAAGTGCTGATGTCTTACTTTATTTTTTTTCTCTCTCTCCTCCTCTGTTTCATTGTGGCTAGTGTACACACCCTATAGTAAAAACAAAAAAGAATAAATGACAATAAGACATAAGAACAAATTTTAAAACGTAGAGTTCTGATTGCATAAAAACTTTAACATGCTTATTTAACTAATCAGTGGACCAGCAGTTAGGTAGCTGTTATGTCGCTGGACTTCCACATGACCAACTGCAGTTCAAATCCTGGATACGGTGGCTTTAAAATCATTCCAGACACATGTGGGTGCATGCCATGAGATCCTGGAGGATAATGAAAAAGAAGGGATTATGGCCTGGTAATCCACCCTGGGGGTTGATTTCTCACTCTTCCTCTCACTATGTCTCTTTCTCTTCCCCCAGTAAGCATATATGCTCTAAAGCAAAAACTTCTCAAAAACAAAAATCAGAACTTTTAAATATTTAAATTAAGGTTGAATATTAAGAAATTAAGAACAGAATAATTCCATAGAGAATAGCGAAATAATTAAAGACATACATAACACTAAATAAGAAACAAAAAAGGGAAATATTTTTAAAATCTTAAAACAGTTTTAAGTAATATTCATTTAAAAGTAGAGAATTTCCAAATGGAAAATAAACAATGATGAAGACCACAATACTGCAGAGAAAAATGTATTTGCAAATTGTTAAGAAGACATGTTGTAGTAAATAATTAACTAGGAGATCTGAATTTAATTTTTTACTGTCAACCAAAACATTTAAAAACACTTCTTTCAGAGTTAATGTAGCAGTATATAAAACTATAGAAAATCAATCAAAAAGTACCAAATGGTTAAGAAACTGACAAACCAGATGCTATTTTTTTCTTTAAAGAATTTACTTTATTTTATTTATCATTATTATGTGTTTAATTTACAACAGGGCATGTGCACTCACTAGATAAATAGGGGGTGGGAGGAGTGAAAAGGCAAGCTACCAGGTCTGAGATTTGAATTATGATCAATCATGTGACAGTCTAGCGCCTTAGTTACCATGCCACTTTTGATCCTCCCAGATGCTATTTTAAGGTTCTAGAACATAGGAGAAATAAGAAATTATTCAATCATGGTTTCTGGACCCACATAGGAACAAGATGACATTGGATACATCCAATTCTAGAATGGTTATGAAGGTTAGTATAAACATGTAATTGAGTACTATTCATTCTAATAGTGCCAAGGGAGTAAGATACTAATGGTCTCATCACAGAAAATGTGAAATATTTCAGGTGATATATGTGGTAACAGCCTTAATCCAATTGTTCCATGCTATATTTAAGTAGAATATTAAAAACCTGCAAATACTGAACACCTTAGTACTGTCTTGAGGTGTCTACCCTTCAAGGGGGTGTAGTGCTGCCCTCCTCACTATAGGAAAACTCACTGGCTGTGCCTTGCTGGGAAACAGCTCAAAGCAGTTCCTTGGAGGACTTTATACAGAGGCATCCATTTGATAGCAGTGAAGGAAATAATGTACCATCTACTTTTATTTACATTATTTTACTTTTAAGTGGTTGCTAAGAAAGCTATCAACCCTGTGAACCATGATTGCATTTCTCTGCAGGAACTGGCAGTTTGTAAAACACACTCTGTGTGTGTGTGTGTGTGTGTGTGTGTGTGTGTGTGTGTGTGTGTGTATACATGTGTCCAAATCCCAAAAGGAGGAATGGAAAAGAGATTGTGGTGTGATAATCCCAGGAGGAGGATTCCTCTATTTCTCTCTCTCTCTCTCCCTATAGAAAAAAATTTTAAAGTCTATTCTAAGTAATTCTTTGCTTAGTTTTTTATACTCACTTTTCTCTTTATAAAGGGCAGTTAGAAGGGCAGGAAAATATAAAATGTTTGAAGTATCATCATCAAGATAGCCAAGTGCATTTGGAATGTTCTTCTGTGTTTTTTCCATGCTACCTTGATCCTGTGCTAGTTAATTACATTTTACTAGATCTTCTGAAATGTTAAAAACATGAATATGGAAGATGGAAATCAAAGATTGCCAGGGTCCAGCCTCGGTGGGGGGTGGGTTGAATCGTTGGAGGCAATGCTGGAAAGGAAGACTAAGGCCTCATGCCTTTTCATGCACGTCCTCAGCCAGACACTCCCAGAGATTGCTCTCTGAGGAGTGACAACTGTTAGGAATCATCATGCCTTTTTATTGAAAGTATGATACATGCAAGTAAATGGGAGAAGGGCTACATGTTCTAATTATCAATTCATAAAATTTTAACAATAGAAACCATTCAGGGTTTGATTAAGGGCAGGTCTATTAATCATCAATACAATTCAACAATTGTTTGATTGATGAAAGCAGGTTCCTGGTAACTTCAAGCAGTGCAGTTTCAGGAAATAATTCCAGCAAGCAGAGTTAACTATCAACCGATGTTCAGCAGCAGCCATCTTATGATTACTAAAAGAAAATCTCAAGCATAGATATTAGTTCTTATGGATTTTCATAAAGAATGATACTTATATAATTCTGTTGGGATCTAAAACTTAAGGAATCCTGATATATTTACTTATCCTGAAGGGGTGAAGCTATTATTCACTTGGTGAGGGTGGGGACAGTTTTTTCAACTGGTGGTGAAGTGACTAATAAGTTAATGAAAAACTTTAAAATGGGTTTATGGTGTTGTGGATACACTTGTGTAGTCTATGGCACCACTGTTATGAATTTTGTTAGAACATTAGTTACCATGGGATGAGAGCATCCTGGGCCAGTTTCGGCCTAGTCCTATTGTATGTAAAAAGGTTATTTATATTAAATGTGTCTTGAAGCGCCTTCCAAAGATCAGGAAGAACTTTAGCACACCCTTTATTGTGCCCAATGAAGCACTGTAATTAACAGTAAGTGGTCAGGATAAAGGGGAGTGGTTGGAGGACTTTTCAGAAAATCTTACCACACACTCAAGATGTATGAGGGAGCTATGTAATTCTTTTGTAGTAGTATATTGGGGAGTCAGAGGGGGGTCACTTCCCAGCAAGGCTATCACAGTCCCGGAGTGAATAGCAAGCGGCCTTGCCAGCATGCTAAATGACCCAAGCTTGTTCCAAGGTCGGAGGGCATACAGTAGTGGCCTTGCCAACGTACTGAACCAACTAGAAGCGATGCTCAAAGGTCAAAGGGCTCAGATGGGTCCTGGAGCCCTGCTGGGTTGGACTCCTCCAAAAGATGTCAGTACAACTGCATGTATAAAGAAAAAAAAAAAAGATGGAGGATAGTGCTGACATTCTACCTGTTAGTGTGAAAAACCATGCTCATAGATCTATGTATATGAATTATCTTAAATTCCCCAGAAAACTAGGTTTTCTTGATTCTATATCCAAAACATTCTTTAAATTTCAAAATCAATTAAAAATTATGTCCTTTCGAGGCAGCGGGATATCTTCTGTTGGTCCCTGCAGGAACCCAGTCCTGGGAGATCTGCCTGCACTAGGTGTGAACCATGCCATTCACACCTGACATTGGTCCCTGAGGCAGGACATTGAGTTTGTATTTGGATTCAAAGCATAGCCTGAAGAGAGTAAACTGGGAACTACTGATGGGGAACAGATCTTCTTAGGAACAAGGTGTATTGTGTGTGGTTTTAGTTCAAGAGTGACTGTGCCTTTAAAGAAAAAACTTTAAAGTCTCGTGGGTCTGTGTTTTCTCAATGCTGAGAGGTGAAGTCCAATCTAGGCCCTTTAACCCCGACTAGACAAGATATGCTTGAACATCAGTGAGGTGAGCAGTGACATCTTTATTCAGCACTAAGTCTGTCTCTGATGTGAACAAAGCTCTCCTGGTGCTAGTTTGGGATTCCTTTTCCTCCTGGTGGCTGGCAGTGGGTCCATGCTCAGGGATAGAATGACACTCTCCCAGTCTTCCATCTTAATCTGCTTAGGCTCCAACTACTTTGACCATTTGGGGCCCTGGTGCTTTCTGAGCAAGGATGCAACCTCTGACACCTGAGTTGCCCAAGTGTGAAAAAGACCCACTGCTGCATTGTTCACCTGGCAAGGGTCACAATGGGGATGGGACCATATAAGCATTGTTTTGTGGTACTCTTCTTATCAGTAGTTGGTGTTCACCATTTTACTGTGGTTCCCATGTGCCCAGGTGGCCTTGGAAAGTCCCAGAGAACAGTGCAGGTGACAGGTTTAATCCCCATGGTAGCAGCTTGGGTGGAAATTAAGATGGGATGTGTAGGGGTCAGCAGGTGGAATGGTGGTTGAGGTGTGGGACTCCCACAAGACCAACCATAGCTTCAGTCACAAACCTGGAGGTTTGCTTCTCACTTTCTCTCTCACTCTCTGTTGCTTTCTGTTCAGTTAAAATAATAACAATGACAATGATAAATATTATTAAAGAAATGATTCTTTTAAAAAAGAAGGAATGTGTAGACAAGGATACCATGATTGGTCTGGGCAACTTGCCTTCCTGGGTGAAGGCATGTCTGGACTGTGAGGTGCCAGGCTCAGGCCAAGGTGGCAGTCATCTTCCCTGAAAAGGCTCTCTGGAGTCCAGGCTCCACCAGAGTGAGCAGACAGCACTCCACATGTTTGGGAGAGGCCTGGCACTCCCAGAAGAGAGCAGTCCCATAGTGTCACTAACATAAGGCAGCCCCAGCCTGACTTTCCCTAAAAGCCTGCTCCATTAATTTGCTTCCACACAGAGGATCAATCCTCCTGATGAGCCTTTGTCTAATTCTCCATGGGAATGTGCTGCTGGGATGAAATGATTCAGAGACAGTGGCAGACTTATCTCAGCCAGCCTTGTTCACAGTCCTTTGTTATGGATTGGTTTTAGGAGCCAATGTGATTTATTCTACAATTCTGCACAAGAACTAGGCGGCTTCTAATTTTCCTTTGAGCTTTCTCTGTCTGAAGTTTCCCTTTCATGTAGTGGCTACAAATTGTCACACATTAAATTGAAGCCAGGTGGTATCACAGTCCATTTTTGTACCATAAAGACCCTGTTCTGGAAGATGGATGGACAGAAGTTTGCAGCACTGATGGCTCCTCTTGGGGAGGGCTGTGGTGGAGTGGGTTGTGATATGGGCTGTGGTGTTTGTCATATCTGTGGTGGCTGTGGTATCTGGAATATCCATGGTCAGAAAGGAGTTGTGCAGGTGTACTAACTTTTCAGGGGCTCAGGCACCTCCTATTTCTCCCTCTTCTGACTGCATAGGGAGTGATTGTGACCTTGATGTTTGCTGGGAAACCTGAATGTGAACATGCAAGGAAGCTCTAGTGATGGTGCCTGAAGCTCAAAAATGCTGGCCATCCTGAAGGTAGAACTCACTGCTGCTTCATCAAGTGGGGTAGCATGCATAGCTGGGGGAAGGGGGTGCCATGGTCACTGCCCAGGGTGTAAAGATCTCCAGATGGGACTGAACATGAAGCGCAAGTGGCCCATGTCCACGTCCAGAGCCATACAAGGAGCAATGATCACTGGACACCACTTCATCAGGTACTCATCTCACAGCCCTCCAGGAGTGCCATGGCCCAGCTTTCCCTGCAACAGCCCCCCCACTAGGGGGTGTCCTTCCACAAAGAGAACTGTCACTGGCACCATGCTGAGCTGTAAGAGAGTCACAAAGGAGGGCAGAGGTCTGTGAGTCAGGGTTGAGGAAGAAGCCACTGCTAATTTTTCTGTTAACTAAAAACTGCTCTAAAAATATAGCCCATCAGTTTCTTCCCCAAGGTTTTTGTAATAGGGTACATGCACCCACTGGAGAGAGACAGACAATAAAAAAGAAAATGATAAATTATCCCACAGGGAAGACGGACACACTGCAATCCCTTCTCCTCCATTCTCCTCCTGGGATCTTGGGCACACATCACATGTGCTGGTATAATTCTCAAGCCACCAAGTCTTGGACTTGAACCATGGTCAGTCATGTGGGAGTCCAGCACCTTTAGCACTATGCCATCTGTTGACCCCTAGCCTATCAATTTTAAGAAAAACATTTGCCAGCTTGATCATCTAAAGCATGTCTAATCCCAATAGAGATGTATTTTAAGTATAAAACATAGAATGGGTTTCAAAGATTCTGTATAACAAATGAGTGTATAGCACTTCTATAATCTTTATACTGAATATATGTTGTGATGGAAGTAACTAGTTTGAATAAAACAATTAAATTTTTCAAAAATGCAGGGCTCTTATGGTGTCTGACTTGGTCATTGCAAGGTGTACCCAACACACCACAAATGAGAGTATGACCAAGGCAGGAGTTCTATGTCCTGTGACTGCCACATTTCCTTATAGCCTCCCTCACTCCTCTGCTACTTCTGACATAGGGTGAGGCTGCAGTCATGTCCCTCCCTGCCCTTTGAAGATATGATGAAGGCCTAATTCTGGTAACTGGGACTATAGAAATAGAGTCTTTCTAGAAGCAATTTAATTAACATAAGGTCACCGAAGCGGTGTGGAACCTAATATGATCAATGTCCTTATAAACGTGGAAAAATGCTTTGTGACCAACCAGAAATTGGAGTGAGATAGCTGCAAATCAAAAATTGCTAAAGATTTAATACCAAAACCAGAAGCTGACAAGAGACAAGGACAGAGTCTATGCAGTTTCAGAGGATGCTGGTCCCTGCTGAAGCTTTGATGTCACATTTGTACCCTCCAGAACTGTGGAATAAAAGATTTCTGACTTTAAAGTCATGTAACTGGTGGTACTTCATTATAGCAACCCTAGGAAAAGCTACAGGTGGCAGATCCCTTCCTATTAGGAGTGGCTTTCAGAAAAACTGCTTGTTATGAGCAGATGTCCCTTGCCACATAGAGCTGATGGAAATAATTGAGATATTTGAGATATCAGAGATATTGTTGCAAGGAATTGACAATTTTGTTAGAGATTATGGGGATTAAGAGACCTAATGTGAGAGAAAGGGCTTTCAAAAGACATTGAGGGTCAGGCATATCTGGTACCTTCCCACTAGTCTTTTAAGAAAAATAGATTCTGAAACCAGCAGATGGCTAAATGGTTACATTGTTGGACTTCCATTTAGTAAATCGTAGTTCAAGTCCCAGACTTGGTGGCTTAAAACTCCTGCTCAGCATGTGTGCATGTGTGCCCTAAATCCCAAGAGGAGAATGGAGGAGAAGGGATTGCAGCATAAGCAGTCCCCCTGGGAGGGGGGTGATTTCTCACTTTCTCTCTCTCTCTCTCTCTCTCTCCCTGACTTTCTGACAAGTGCATGTGCCATATAGCAAAAAATCCTCTCCAAAAAAATGAGAATTCATGAAAATAAAAGACATACTAACTAAAATAAAATTTTCACATTATATGCACAGAAATAAATACTAGGAGTAGGGCTGAACAAAGTAATCAGAGAATACATTAACTGGAAAATAGTACTAGGAAAATTACCAACAAAACAGAAGAGAGTGAGACAGGAAAAGCACAAAAGTAACTTTAAAAATGAATGTTATTAGGGCCAGTAGGTAGTGTGGTGGTTAAGGTGCCGAGCTCCCACATGACAGACTGCAGTTTGAGTCCTGGACAGGCTAGTTTAAAAATTATGCTGGGTGTGCATGTGTGCATGCCTAAAGTCCCAGGAGGAGAATAAAGGAGAAGGGATTCTGGCATAGCCATCTTCCCTGGGAAGTGAGTTTTCACTTTCCCTCTCACTGTCTCTCTCTCTTTAGCCAGTGCATGTGTCCTATAGCATAAATCATAAAAAGATGCTATTTTGAGTGGTCACAACCACTAAACATTACAAAAGGAAAAAATAGAGTGAATGAAAGAAACTCTAAATGTGGAAATGTAGTGAGGGATGAATTTCCAAACTAGATTTAAGTGTTTGTTTTCCTCTCACTTTTAAAATGTCCAGTGAGTTCTCAGTAAATAAAAAAAAATAGCAATCTGCTCTAAGGTGTACTGTGGTCAGTATGCAGACTAAAGGAGATTTTATTTCATTTTTTTCTGAAACATTTTTAAAATTAAGTAATTTACATTCATTCCTTAGGCATCTTCACAGCATACAAAATGTGATTTCCCATACAGAATATACAGCATAGTGGCTTAATCATGCATGTTATCATCAATAATTTTCCATTCCCAGTTTCATATATATTTATCACACCTATTTCTGACCCTCTGCCCTTTCCCACCTCCTCCCACACTATCTCTGGTGTCTACAGTTGTTTTTCATTCCCCTCCCCCACATTTTCTTAAATAATTTAACTACTTTCAATAGCAAGTTCAGCTGGTAATTTTCAAGAAAAGCAGTTTTAACTTTAATAAATCAAAGAAATGCTAAGAAACTTTGTTTAAAACTTAAAGCTAGGAAACAGGTTAGAATTCTGTTCAAAAAATAGTTCTATGAAGGTATTGACAGCTTAAGACAGGACAAAAATCCTTAAAACTGGAAAACAAAGTCTAGAAGAAAATCATCAATGTTTTCAGCTGGTAATTTTCAAGAAAAGCAGTTTTAACTTTAATAAATCAAAGAAATGCTAAGAAACTTTGTTTAAAACTTAAAGCTAGGAAACAGGTTAGAATTCTGTTCAAAAAATAGTTCTATGAAGGTATTGACAGCTTAAGACAGGACAAAAATCCTTAAAACTGGAAAACAAAGTCTAGAAGAAAATCATCAATGTTTTCGTCAAAGTCATAAAGTGCTATTTCATCAGTTCAGTCTCATATACTTAATCTTCTGTTGTGGTTTGATCTTCCTGATTACATTCTGGGATATAATATTCAACTCCAGACTTGTCCCTATGATTACATTGGCCATTTTCCTAGTTTTTGAACACTTATTTCTGTGTGTCTGTATTTAATTTTCCTGGTATAGCACTCCTATGAGAACTTCTTGGAGATCTGGTCTGGTGCTGGTAAATTCTTTCAGGTTTTGTTTATCTGAGAATGTTGTCTTTTCTTCCTATATGAAGGATAATCTTTCCATGTACAGTATTCTTGGTTGAAATTGCTTTTCCCTTAACACATTGAATATATTTTCCCATTCTTTTCTCATTTGTATTGTTTCCGATGAGAGGTCTGCTGTTGGCCTGATGTGATATCTTTTGTAGGTAACTTGCCATTTCTCTCTTGCCAATCTTAGTATCTTGTCTTTGTCTGTGGTTTTGGTCAATCTGGCTATAATGTTTCTTGGTAAAGATTTTGGATTCATTGTATTTGGGGTCCTTTGTATTTCTTGGAACTGGATCTTCGAGTGCCTCTGTAGGTTTGGAAATTTTTGGCAGGATTTCATGGAATTATCTATGCCCTTATGAGTCTCTTCACCTTCTAAGACACCAGTTATCAGGGTGTTTGGATGTTTGATGGTATCTAGTATTTCTCATATATTATTCTCATTTTGGGGGCAATTTTCTTAGTCTTTGTGGTGGACATTTCTAGGCCAGCAATTTTCTCTGAGATTCTATCTTCTGTATGATCTAGTATGCTTTTCATATTTTCAAAGGAGATTTTGACTTCCTGTATTATAGCCTTCATCTCAAACAGGTCCATTTGATTCTTTTTTAAAGTGTGTAATCCCTCTTTTAGATCTTGCAAGAATTTCCTCACCTCCTGGAGCTCATCAGCTCCTTTCTGCTGCCTCTTCTGAAGTTCATTGTCTCTTGTCTATTCCATCTCTGTTAGCTTTGCCATTATGACTATTCTAAATTCTTTATCAGACATTTCCATTGAAATGTCTATGGATGAAGAGGAGTTAATTTTTCCCATTGAGGAGAGGTATTTTCTTGCTTACCCATATTTCTTGTGGCCCTGTGGTGATTTCTAGTCATCTGATGAATGGTGTATAACTTCCTAATTCTTGAATTTCAATCAGAGCATTTAGGGGCATGTAGAAGGAGGTGATCTGGAATTGCTTTGCCATTCTATTTTTATTTCTTTATGCAGCATATTCATAGGATATTGAGGAATATGTTAATCCTAATAGTATTTGGATATTTGGCTATGGCTACCTTAGATCTGTCTAGAAACACAGTGAAAAAAAGAGAAAATGAGAGAGAGAGAACCCAAAGCAAAGAAACAGAGATAAAAAGAAAAAATTAAAAACAACAAAAAAAATTATTTTTTCAAAAGGAAAAAATAAAATACATTAAAAATTTTAAAAGGAAAAATTACAAAAAATAAGAAGACAGTGATAGACTCAGAGTGCAACACAGACAGAGACAGAGAGATGGCTAGAGGGACTCCCTACCACTTGAGTTGGGGACTGGAGGCTGAATTATCAGTAGAAAATCTTAAATTCTCTTTTCCTCCTGAAATTACTCATTCTCAGGAGCCATGGAGGAGTCTACTGAAGGCCTGCCCCTTGCCTATTCTGGACATGGGGGGCGGGTGGGGGGTAGAAGGGGATTATTAAAAAGATAAAGGAAAGGCTGAAAGCCAAGAGAATACCTATAAAAATTTTAAAAGAAAAATTGAAAAAAAAGAGAAAACAGAGATAGAAGCAGAGAGAGATAGAGACAGAGAGAAGGCTAGAGGGTTTCCATACCACTTGAGTTGGAGAGATAGAGGATGAATCATAAGTATAAGATCTTCATTTATTTTTTTTTCCCTGAAATCACTAGTTCTCAGGAGCCATGGAGGCATCTTCTAAAGGCCTGCCCCTTGCCTCTCCTGAATATGGGAGTGGGGAAAGGTGTTTTTTTTTTTTTTTTTTTTTTTTTTTTTTTTTGATGATGATGGGAATTTTAATGTCTTTGTTCTTTTTTTAATTTATTTATTTTCATTTACATTTTTAATACATTCAATCACATTATTTAGCTTACAAGATGATCATTTAAATATACGAACATTTCTCCCTGGTCGAGTTGATCAAAATATAACACTACCTCCCTGTCTCAACAATGCTGTCTTCATATCCCTCCTCCAAATGCTTTTCCCCAAGTCCCACTCCTCCACACACACCACATCTGGCATTCACATCCACCTCTTGTATTTTAGCCCGTCAGTTTCAGTTATAGAGTGTGGATATTCGGTATATATTAAGTGGGGACTTACAGTGTCTCCCCTTCATAGCCTGGCTTGTTCACTTATAAATAAATCTTCCATATTCTTCCACATTTTCCACTTTCTGTCAAAAGCCAGGGTTTTGTTGTTCTCAATGGATGAATAGTATTCCAGAGTATATGTGCCACAGATTTTCAATCCATTCAGCCGTACAGGGGCATTTGGGTTAGTTCTATGTTTTAGCAATCGTGAAAAGTGCCACAATAAACATTGATGTTCAAGCACTTTTCCACTGAGAAATTCTCCTGTCCTTTGGGTAGATGCCAAGAAATGGGATTGCTGGGACCAGCAGTTAGCATAATGGCTATGTCACTGGACTCCCACATAGTCGACCGTGGTTCAAGTCCTGGACCTGGTGTCTTAAACTCATGCCAGGTGCATGTACGCACGTGCCCAAGATCCCAAGAGGAGAATGGAGGAGAAGGGACTGCGGAGTGGCCAACCCCCCTAGGGGGTGATTTCTCGCTTTCTGTCTCTCTGTCTCTCTGTCTGTCTGGCGACCGCACGTGCCCTATAGTAAAAACCTCTCCAAAAAGAAAAAAAAAATGGGATTACTAGATCATATGGCAGTTCTATTTGTAGATTTTTGAGGAATCTCTAAATTCTTCTCCACAGTGGTTGGACTAATTTACATTCCCACCAGCAGTGTAAGAGAGTTCCCCTTTTACCACACCCCTACCAACACTTATCATTTTTTTTTTAATCTTAGCCTTCTGACTGGGGTTAGGTGGTATCTTATTGTTCTTTTGATCTGCATTTCCCTTACAATGAGGGATGTTGAGCATTTTTTCATATGCCTTCTGGCTATTCGTATGTCCTCTTTAGTGAGTGTTTTTTTTAACTCCTTCTCTCATCTTTTAATAGGGTTCATCATCTTTTTTCCAAACAACTCCTTTAGTTCCTTATGTATTCTGGTTATCAATCCCTTATTTGATGCATATTTTACAAAAATATTTTCCCATTCTGAGGGCTGTCGATTCACACTAATTACTGTGTCTTTTGTCACACAGAAACTTCTTAGTCTGATGTAATCCCACTCATCTATTTTGGGGATTATCGACTGTGCTTTGGGGGTCTTATGTAAGCAGTCTTTCCCT
>NW_006203798.1:10405-11233 GCF_000334495.1 Tupaia belangeri chinensis | reverse complement strand
CTTTGTCTGTTGTTATATTTCCTGCTTCATTGCAGATTTGATTCACCTGGTTCCTTTCTCTCTTCTTCTTAATAAGTCTCACTAGTGGTGTATCGATTTTGTTTATCTTTTCAACGAACCAGCTTTTACTTTCATTTATTTTCTGTATAGTTTGCTTATTTTCTATTTTATTTATTTCTGCTCGGATCTTTATTTCTTTTCTCCTGGAGTTTTTAGGATTATTTTGCTGTTGCTTCTCTTATTGTCTGAGGCATGATGTTAAGTGATCCATTTGCCTTCCTTCTGTCTTCCTCTTATGAGCACTAATTGCTATAAACTTCCCTCTTATGACTGCTTTTGCAGTGTCCCAAAGATTATGGAAACGCATGTCCTCATTGTCATTAGCTTCCATGAATTTTTTGATTTCAGACTTTATTTCATCACTAGTTGTTGAGTCATTCAGTAGTAGGTTATTTAGTTTCCATATATATGAGTATTTTTGAGGATTTCTTTTGAAATTAAACTCATGTTTAATTCCCATCATGGTCAGAGAGGATGCTGGGAATAGTTTCTATGCCTTTGAATCTGTAGAGGCCTGCTTTGTACTCTATGATGTGGTCAATGATCAAAAAGGTTCCATGTGGGGGTGAGAAAAAAGTATATCTCGTGGTTTTTGCATGGAAAGTTCTATAGATGTCTGTTAAGTCCATTTCATTTATGGCATCATTCAGATCCTTTATCTCTTTATCTATTTTTTGTCTAGATGATCTGTCCCGAGGGGATAGTGCAGTGTTGAGGTCTCCAACAATTAGTGTATTGCAGTCTATCTCCCCTTTTAGATCTAACAGT
>NW_006203798.1:0-9556 GCF_000334495.1 Tupaia belangeri chinensis | reverse complement strand
TCCTTTGTATTTCTTGGGTCTTGATGCTTGACTGCCTCTCAAGACTCGAGAAATTTTCTTTCAGGATTTCATGGAATAGATTTTTCCATGCCTTTATTAGTTTCTTCACCTTCTGGGATGCCAATTATTCTGATATGTCAGCGTCTTATGGAATCTAAGTATTTCTCATATATTATCCTTGTGTTTTTTTGTTATTGGTGGTTCTTTCTAGGTCAGAGGTTTTATCTTCTACATCAGAGATTCGATCTTAAGCATGGCCTAATTGACTTTTAATACTTTCAAGGGAGTTTTTGATTTCTTCTGTTCCAGACTTTATCTCTAATATCTCCATCTGGTTCTTTCTCAGAGTGTCCATTTCTTCTTTCATATCTTGAAATAACTTCCTCATCTCCTGTAGTTCGTTGTCTCTTTTCTGTTTCAACTCAAAGAATTTGTTCACCATAAATGTTTGAAATTCTTTGTCTGACATTTTGGTAACATTGTCCACTAGCATGAAAAATAGAGGGGAGTTACTCTGTACTTTTGATGGATATGTATTTCCTTGTTTATTCATACCTGAGGCTCTTCTTCTACTTCTAGCCATTGGAAGATGTATTCACTTTGAATACCTCTTGCAGGAACATTTCTCTGACTAGGAGTAAGTGACTTTCCCTTTTGCTGCAAATTAATGTTTGCCAAAGCCTCTGTTCTGTTGTTTTTACTAAATGTGGTATCAAGAAGGGGTACTCTACTGAGGTGTTTTCAGGTGGATCAGGAGAAGGGAAGATCCTAGAGAAAGTTATATTACTAGGGGATTTCAGATATCTGATTATAGTCTAGTCTAGTTCTTCTGACAGGGTGGAAGATGAAGAGGAGAGGGTATTAGGTGATACAGCACAAGAAACAAAACAAAACACACAGAGAAATAGAGGCCTGCAGCTGAGTCTGTGGCCTGCTGCTGTGGACAGGACAGGCTGTGGGAGGAGGAAGACCAGGAAATTAACAAGAGAATAAAGAAACTGAAAAATCCAAAGCAGAAAGTAATGGCGACCTACCTAGGGGGTGGGCACTTGGGCTGGGGGTCTGTAGGTGAGGTGAGGGAGCAGTGATGCTCCTGCCTCAGAATCGCTGCCTGGCCAGAGGCCTGCCACTGGGTCTGTGTCGGAAAGGTGATTATTATCAAGATAAATGTGGAGCTGAAAGCCAAGTGAATACATTACTTTTAAATTCTTTAAAAAGGATAAATTACATAAAAATGAGAAGACAGAGATAGAGGCAGAGAGATACAGAGACAGAGAAAAGGCTAGAGGGGCTCCCTACCACTTAAGTTGAGAGGCTGGAGGCTGAATTATCAGTAGAAAATCTTTATTTCTCTTCTTTTTCATGAAATCACTAGTTCTCAAGAGCCATAGAGGAGTCTTCAGAAGGCCTGCCCCTTGCCACTCTTGGATATGGGAGTGGGAAAGGGATTATTAACAAGATAAAGGTGGGGCTGAAAGTCAAGGGAATACTTTACCTTAAAAAATTTTTAAAAGAAAAAAATATTTTTAAAAAAGATAAGACAGAGATAGAGGCAGAGAGAGATGGAGACAGAGATAGTGAGAAGGCTAGAGGGGCTTTCTACCACTCGAGTTGGTGTGCTGTAGGGCCTGCCCCTTGCCTCTCCACTCCAGTTGGGGATTGGAGGCTGAATTATCAGTAGAAAAATCTTCATTTCTCTTTTTTCCTTAAAGTCACTAGTTCTCAAGAGCCATGGAGGAATCTTCTTCTGAATGCCCACCTCTTCATTTTCCCCTCCAGTTGGGGGAGCTGGAGGCTAAATTATCAGCAGAAAATCTTCATTTCTCTTTTTTCCCCTGAAATCTGGGGAATTTATTTTCTCACAGTAACTATACAGATAAAACAGATTACCTACTAAATGCCAAAAAATAGTAAAGAAAACAAAGTCGGCATTGGATTTAGTTTGAGAAGTTTCCAGAAGCATTTGATAACCAATGTACTGCAGCAGAAGACAGGCATATGAATACTTTGTCTGAAATGGCTGCTGTAACCTGTCTCATATTCTTTCTGTCCTCTTCCTTTTACCTTCCTGGAGTGGAGCATGGGGTGATCAGACTTAATATTTTTACTTAGTTTTTCTAAGCTCTTGTCCCATTTCCCTGGCTAGTTCCCTGCTCTCAACTGCCACTGACTTAATGACCCTTATCCTGTCATAACAATTTTCACTTTATATCCTGAAATGGGTGCCCTATTACAGACAAATTTCTTCTCTGGCTCCAGTCATCTATTTCCCTGGCCATCGTCTCTTCTCTCCTTCTGCCTTGTCCCTCATCTGAGTACTCTGACCTCCAAGCCATCAATTCTCTGCTGAATTCCAGAGGACATTTATGCCTCCCCTCCAAGAACAGCATTAAAGATCCTACAAGACCTGACCCAAAGTTAGCCTCTATTTGTCTCTATGTGTACCCCATATTGTAGCCAAAATGGCATCACTACACCCAGTTGTAGAATTATACTGCAGTCATCTCTGAATGGGTCATTCCAGAGTCTTACACTCACATCCAATCCATTCTCAATTCATCATAAATTCACATCTCTCCACAGTCCAAGTCACCACTTTCTATTCCCTGAACATCTCCAATGGCCTCCATCCTGGTTTTCCTAATTCCACTTTTGCCTATCCCCATTCATTGTCCTCACAGCAGTTAGATTCATTTTTCTAAAAAAAGTGAATTAGATCATATTGTTATTTTACAAAAAAAGCATTTCAACTTTCCTCACTTCTCTGAGATAAAACTCGAGATACTCAATAGTATCCTGTCTATCTTTTCAACCTTCTTTTGCATTCCTCTCCCTGTTCTCTACCATGCTTCATGCAGGTGGGCATTACTTCCCTTTTATATTTGCAACAAAATTTTGCAACTCTGGTCTTTGCATAAGTTTTTCCATCATCCTCAAATACTGTTCCTCCCTCATAATCTGGTTAACTGTCCCTCTTCGCGTGTAAATTTCTCAGATTCCCCAGTGTGTGGTTGCTGTTGTGACCAACTGCTGCTGTTTTTTATAAAAAGATGCAGGGCTTGGGACCAGAAGTTAGCGTAATGGCTATGTCATTGGACTCCCATGTAGTCGACCACAGTTCGTGTCCCGGACCCAGTGGCTTAAACTCACACTGGGTACATGTGCGTGCGTGCCCAAGATCCCGAGAGGAGAATGGAAGAGAAGGGATTGCAGCGTGGCCATCCCCCCGGGGGTGATTTCTTGCTTTCTGTCTCTCTGTCTCTCTCTTTCTGTCTGGCGAGCACATGCGCTCTATAGCAAAAACCTCTCTCAAAAAAAAAAGCTGCAGGCCTTTTTTTTTTTTAATAGACTTTAACATAGTTAGAGTTTATGTGTATTCTGTACACTTAAGATAACCGTCATCCCTTTATTGGACTACAGCCATGTCTAAATTACTGTATTCACTAATAGGTATCCAGGTACTAAAATTACTCCTGAGATAGTGAATTGCTGAACAATTTTGATCAACAATGTCTAAATGATGAAATGACTGCAAGTAAAACTTAAAAGGTAAAAACAGCTACATAAGAAGACTGTATATTCCAAAGACACTCAAAATAATATTTCCAACCCCAAAAGCTCTTCTAGAACCTTGTCACATGTGCATCAAAGTGTGTTGATATGTTTTAGCGTATTATCTTTTAAGTGTGTTGTGCTTCCTTAAAACCATGATGTCCCAGCCCATGGGACAGTCGAACAGATTCCCTGGGGGAGGAAGTGAGAGATGGGACAAACACACGCACACACAATAGGAGGTGCTGATCTAGTCTTCTTCTTCCTTTTATTGAGGAAAAATGGTGAGTTATATAGAGCTGGTGGGCACCAATTGGTTGCCCGAAATGCAAATGAGATAGAACAGCATGAACCAATCATTGATGTGGGTGGATCTCTCCCATTGCCTAGAAACCTAACCACTTCTGGGAGAACGGTTGTTCACATGATTTCTGAGAAACAGTTTGCTCAGTGAGGAAGTGAAACCTAATGGTTTCCAAGATGGTGGATAGCTCAAGATGGCGGATAGATCAAGATGGCTCCCATATGCAGTGCACTCCACATGTCCCCCTTTTTTATTTTTTCAAAGAGAGGAGAAAAACCTGGGGGAATTGTGCCTGTCTTAGGTTGGAGTCGTTTTTTAGAGCCACGTGTCCATTCTTACCTGTCATTGGAGAATCCCATTGCAATGATGGGTTTCCTTTCTTGGATGTGAGGACTGTACAGTTGTTAGGCTCAGACTCTCTTACCCATCTTTGGCTAACCGATTCAGCGCCTCAGGCAGGAGCAATGTCTAGACTCTATGATACTCCATCTCCAGGTTGTGGTAGTAGACTTGGATAGGCTGTATTTTTATGGAGTCATCAATTTGGTGTTTAAGGAAAGCCATGAGCTTATTAAAGAGAACAGGCCGCAAAGAGCAAACAATCAGTAAACCCAGCATCAGACCAAGTATGGGGAGGAAAAAGGGTAAGAGTCCATTCCATGCAGACCATAAGGGACTGTCACAAACGATGTTGGACTTGTTGGCATATAAGTAGCAGCGTCCCTGTAAAGCAAGACAGAGACCCCCCCTGTTCTGTCAGGAGGAGCTGAGCCAGAATCGAAACTAGCAGCAGTAGTGTCGAAGAAGCAAAACAGGATCAGGTATTTAAGAAGGATCTTCATTTTGTTGATCTGTGGAAGGAGAGAGAAATATCTCAGGGTTTTCATGGTCCCTGGATGGCTTGTTAGAATCAATCTGATTAACCAATGAGCAGCTTCCATTTTTTGAGAATAGATGCAAACAGACCCTTTGCCCCAAATGAGGACAGGGTCCGGACCATTCCATGTATTGTCCAGAGGATCTTTCCACAAAACTGAGGCAAATTTTGTTTTGGTAGTTGAATGCCAGAAGTGCTCAGCAGCTGAGTCTCCATCTTAGGGGTACTCTACTGAGGTGTCTGAAAAGCAATATCTCCTTTTTTCAGGTGGATCAGGAGAAGGGAAGATCCTAGAGAAAGTTATATTACTAGGGGATTTCAGATATCTGATTATAGACCTTTCTAGTTCTTCTGACAGGGTGGAAGATGAAGAGGAGAGGGTATTAGGTGATACAGCACAAGAAACAAAACAAAACACACAGAGAAATAGAGGCCTGCAGCTGAGTCTGTGGCCTGCTGCTGTGGACAGGACAGGCTGTGGGAGGAGGGAGACCAGGAAATTAACAAGAGAATAAAGAAACTGAAAAATCCAAAGCAGAAAGTAATGGCGACCTACCTAGGGGGTGGGCACTTGGGCTGGGGGTCTGTAGGTGAGGTGAGGGAGCAGTGATGCTCCTGCCTCAGAATCGCTGCCTGGCCAGAGGCCTGCCACTGGGTCTGTGTCGGAAAGGTGATTATTATCAAGATAAATGTGGAGCTGAAAGCCAAGTGAATACATTACTTTTAAATTCTTTAAAAAGGATAAATTACATAAAAATGAGAAGACAGAGATAGAGGCAGAGAGATACAGAGACAGAGAAAAGGCTAGAGGGGCTCCCTACCACTTAAGTTGAGAGGCTGGAGGCTGAATTATCAGTAGAAAATCTTTATTTCTCTTCTTTTTCATGAAATCACTAGTTCTCAAGAGCCATAGAGGAGTCTTCAGAAGGCCTGCCCCTTGCCACTCTTGGATATGGGAGTGGGAAAGGGATTATTAACAAGATAAAGGTGGGGCTGAAAGTCAAGGGAATACTTTACCTTAAAAAATTTTTAAAAGAAAAAAATATTTTTAAAAAAGATAAGACAGAGATAGAGGCAGAGAGAGATGGAGACAGAGATAGTGAGAAGGCTAGAGGGGCTTTCTACCACTCGAGTTGGTGTGCTGTAGGGCCTGCCCCTTGCCTCTCCACTCCAGTTGGGGATTGGAGGCTGAATTATCAGTAGAAAAATCTTCATTTCTCTTTTTTCCTTAAAGTCACTAGTTCTCAAGAGCCATGGAGGAATCTTCTTCTGAATGCCCACCTCTTCATTTTCCCCTCCAGTTGGGGGAGCTGGAGGCTAAATTATCAGCAGAAAATCTTCATTTCTCTTTTTTCCCCTGAAATCTGGGGAATTTATTTTCTCACAGTAACTATACAGATAAAACAGATTACCTACTAAATGCCAAAAAATAGTAAAGAAAACAAAGTCGGCATTGGATTTAGTTTGAGAAGTTTCCAGAAGCATTTGATAACCAATGTACTGCAGCAGAAGACAGGCATATGAATACTTTGTCTGAAATGGCTGCTGTAACCTGTCTCATATTCTTTCTGTCCTCTTCCTTTTACCTTCCTGGAGTGGAGCATGGGGTGATCAGACTTAATATTTTTACTTAGTTTTTCTAAGCTCTTGTCCCATTTCCCTGGCTAGTTCCCTGCTCTCAACTGCCACTGACTTAATGACCCTTATCCTGTCATAACAATTTTCACTTTATATCCTGAAATGGGTGCCCTATTACAGACAAATTTCTTCTCTGGCTCCAGTCATCTATTTCCCTGGCCATCGTCTCTTCTCTCCTTCTGCCTTGTCCCTCATCTGAGTACTCTGACCTCCAAGCCATCAATTCTCTGCTGAATTCCAGAGGACATTTATGCCTCCCCTCCAAGAACAGCATTAAAGATCCTACAAGACCTGACCCAAAGTTAGCCTCTATTTGTCTCTATGTGTACCCCATATTGTAGCCAAAATGGCATCACTACACCCAGTTGTAGAATTATACTGCAGTCATCTCTGAATGGGTCATTCCAGAGTCTTACACTCACATCCAATCCATTCTCAATTCATCATAAATTCACATCTCTCCACAGTCCAAGTCACCACTTTCTATTCCCTGAACATCTCCAATGGCCTCCATCCTGGTTTTCCTAATTCCACTTTTGCCTATCCCCATTCATTGTCCTCACAGCAGTTAGATTCATTTTTCTAAAAAAAGTGAATTAGATCATATTGTTATTTTACAAAAAAAGCATTTCAACTTTCCTCACTTCTCTGAGATAAAACTCGAGATACTCAATAGTATCCTGTCTATCTTTTCAACCTTCTTTTGCATTCCTCTCCCTGTTCTCTACCATGCTTCATGCAGGTGGGCATTACTTCCCTTTTATATTTGCAACAAAATTTTGCAACTCTGGTCTTTGCATAAGTTTTTCCATCATCCTCAAATACTGTTCCTCCCTCATAATCTGGTTAACTGTCCCTCTTCGCGTGTAAATTTCTCAGATTCCCCAGTGTGTGGTTGCTGTTGTGACCAACTGCTGCTGTTTTTTATAAAAAGATGCAGGGCTTGGGACCAGAAGTTAGCGTAATGGCTATGTCATTGGACTCCCATGTAGTCGACCACAGTTCGTGTCCCGGACCCAGTGGCTTAAACTCACACTGGGTACATGTGCGTGCGTGCCCAAGATCCCGAGAGGAGAATGGAAGAGAAGGGATTGCAGCGTGGCCATCCCCCCGGGGGTGATTTCTTGCTTTCTGTCTCTCTGTCTCTCTCTTTCTGTCTGGCGAGCACATGCGCTCTATAGCAAAAACCTCTCTCAAAAAAAAAAGCTGCAGGCCTTTTTTTTTTTTAATAGACTTTAACATAGTTAGAGTTTATGTGTATTCTGTACACTTAAGATAACCGTCATCCCTTTATTGGACTACAGCCATGTCTAAATTACTGTATTCACTAATAGGTATCCAGGTACTAAAATTACTCCTGAGATAGTGAATTGCTGAACAATTTTGATCAACAATGTCTAAATGATGAAATGACTGCAAGTAAAACTTAAAAGGTAAAAACAGCTACATAAGAAGACTGTATATTCCAAAGACACTCAAAATAATATTTCCAACCCCAAAAGCTCTTCTAGAACCTTGTCACATGTGCATCAAAGTGTGTTGATATGTTTTAGCGTATTATCTTTTAAGTGTGTTGTGCTTCCTTAAAACCATGATGTCCCAGCCCATGGGACAGTCGAACAGATTCCCTGGGGGAGGAAGTGAGAGATGGGACAAACACACGCACACACAATAGGAGGTGCTGATCTAGTCTTCTTCTTCCTTTTATTGAGGAAAAATGGTGAGTTATATAGAGCTGGTGGGCACCAATTGGTTGCCCGAAATGCAAATGAGATAGAACAGCATGAACCAATCATTGATGTGGGTGGATCTCTCCCATTGCCTAGAAACCTAACCACTTCTGGGAGAACGGTTGTTCACATGATTTCTGAGAAACAGTTTGCTCAGTGAGGAAGTGAAACCTAATGGTTTCCAAGATGGTGGATAGCTCAAGATGGCGGATAGATCAAGATGGCTCCCATATGCAGTGCACTCCACATGTCCCCCTTTTTTATTTTTTCAAAGAGAGGAGAAAAACCTGGGGGAATTGTGCCTGTCTTAGGTTGGAGTCGTTTTTTAGAGCCACGTGTCCATTCTTACCTGTCATTGGAGAATCCCATTGCAATGATGGGTTTCCTTTCTTGGATGTGAGGACTGTACAGTTGTTAGGCTCAGACTCTCTTACCCATCTTTGGCTAACCGATTCAGCGCCTCAGGCAGGAGCAATGTCTAGACTCTATGATACTCCATCTCCAGGTTGTGGTAGTAGACTTGGATAGGCTGTATTTTTATGGAGTCATCAATTTGGTGTTTAAGGAAAGCCATGAGCTTATTAAAGAGAACAGGCCGCAAAGAGCAAACAATCAGTAAACCCAGCATCAGACCAAGTATGGGGAGGAAAAAGGGTAAGAGTCCATTCCATGCAGACCATAAGGGACTGTCACAAACGATGTTGGACTTGTTGGCATATAAGTAGCAGCGTCCCTGTAAAGCAAGACAGAGACCCCCCCTGTTCTGTCAGGAGGAGCTGAGCCAGAATCGAAACTAGCAGCAGTAGTGTCGAAGAAGCAAAACAGGATCAGGTATTTAAGAAGGATCTTCATTTTGTTGATCTGTGGAAGGAGAGAGAAATATCTCAGGGTTTTCATGGTCCCTGGATGGCTTGTTAGAATCAATCTGATTAACCAATGAGCAGCTTCCATTTTTTGAGAATAGATGCAAACAGACCCTTTGCCCCAAATGAGGACAGGGTCCGGACCATTCCATGTATTGTCCAGAGGATCTTTCCACAAAACTGAGGCAAATTTTGTTTTGGTAGTTGAATGCCGGCCCGCAGCCTGAGTCTCCATCTTTATCAAGAGACAGGGAGACAGCTCCATGGCTCCTGTGATCTAGCCATTTTGGGAGAAAGGAAGATGTCCCACTCATAACTGGGCCTCCAGCATACAAAACTCACGTGAACAGCCCTTCTTCAAGAGACAGACAGCTCCATGGCTCCTGCGATCTAGCCATTTTGGGAGAAAGAAGGATGTCCCACTGATTACTGGGCCTCCAGCATACAAAACTCGTGTGGTAGGAAGACCCCTTTCAAGTCTCCTGTCTCTGTATCAGTCTTTGTCTCTCTTGATCTCTGTCTCTGTCCTCTCTCACTCTCTGTCTCTGTCTTTTTAAAAATTTTTTGCTTTTTGGAATTTTTTAAGGTGAGG
>NW_006203797.1:169786-188465 GCF_000334495.1 Tupaia belangeri chinensis | reverse complement strand
AGGTGGACTGCTACAGTCAGATGCTGTATATAACCAGTACTCCTGAAGAATTAATAAAAAGTGAGAGAGAAAAATTTAGATATGGTTTGGGGCTAACATTACATATCCAGGTACATCTTTCTACTTTGTACGGTAAGATAAATTTGAGAATATAGGTGTTGTTGCTCATAATTTTGAAAATGATGATGGCAGTTAATAATAGTGAAAGCTTTAAGACTCTCATATGCATATATGGTGATATCAAGTCACCTTTGCACTCTAATTCATTCAGGGCACTCACAGTCTAAATAGCTGATATTTGAGTCAACAGTCACAACAACGCTGTTGAGCAGAAATTGTCACTGTCCTAGTTTGATAGCTGAAAGCAGTACCAGAGAAGTTCAGAAATATGCCCAGGGTTCCACAGATGTCAGTGACGTACTGTATTATGGGCCATTAGATTACTAATATAACCTTTCTTTTCCTATCTCATAGCCGACATCCAGTTGAGGAGTATACAGGGAATTGTAACAAATTTATGTGGTGATTATGGCTTCATCAATGAGTGGATCTACTTTACCTCTGATATTGTCGCTGACAATATGCCTCTAAAAGTTGGACAAAAAGTTGTGGCACTTATGGAAGGAGGTGAAATATTTCAAGAATTGAAAGCAGTCAAAGTAAGATCTGGATGAGTTTCTGCATTGTCACTACACTCTCTTTTTGTCTTAATCCCATCTTTCTAATGCCATCTTTAGAATATATGTAGAATGAAATTAGAAATCCCAGTGTCCTGACAGTGCAGGCTATTGTTTTAATATTTGTGGTGTTTTCTGATTTTAAGCTTGAAATTTATATATCTGTTCTCTTACTTTTTATAAAAAGGTTGACCATGATAATATTTGGATTCTATATAGTCCTGTAACATCCTTTTATCAGGTAATAAGATATTTTCTGTTCAATCCATTCATAGTGGTGGAATTGATATGTCCAGCAATGTGTATTTTAAACATATTCAAAATTTCTTTATGGTGATACAATTTACATGCCAAAGAATTCTCTCAAGAGTATAGTTGAATGACTTTTTGTACATTTACAGAGTCCTGTAAATATCCCAGTCCAAATATTTATCATTTCAACGTCAATTATCAAATTATTTTTTAGTTTCATTGTAGTAAAAGATTCTCTCAGCACCTGTGACATGGCCTCTTTTCAGATGCTCACAAGGACAGGTTTCTGAAGTCTTTGCAAATCTGAGAAATTAAGGTTATCTTAAAATAATATCTGCTTTCAATAAATGATAATAAGAGTGCAACAATTTTATGAGAACTTATTTTAAAAGAAGTACAACCTCAAGGAAAAGGTTATAAAGAGAAAGGAGCTTACTATTCTTACAAAGTTACCACAGAATAACAGTTAAACCCGTGGGCATGCAGCCCGATCTCAGCAACACCAGGCGCTGAGAGGAGTGATGAGAAACCATCGCATATGCTTGAGATCTCAACATAATGTGCAATTAGCATTGCATTGTCGTGTTCCAGCATATGGTAGCTGTATGGGTGAAGGAAATTACTTTGAATAGAAAAAAAATTTAAAGCCCCAATAAGTGTAATAAGTGGTTTGGAAGGAGTTCACACTGATTAAAGGTCACAGAGGAACTTCTAAGGGAAATGGATGGTAGGACAGGATTGCATAAAAGCTGAAGATACCTGGGGTAGTTTTCTGGCAAGAGAAAAATGGTCCCCTCTTGGTGTCAGGAAGGTGTGTGCCCAGCCATTCAGGGGCTGCTACAAGTGTCAATGATGACAAAAATGCGTCTTTGAAGGGCAATACTGCAAACAACAGGTAAGATTTGATAGCAGACTTCCTGAAACCTATTTTTCTTCTTTCATAATGTCTTTGGTCTTCATTTAATATAGTGGCATGTTTTCTGTATAATTCTTATCTTCACAGTCCTAATTTTGACTTAGACTTTTTAAGCCCTCTTCATTCGAGGTTATTGTTTCAGCTTTCCCCTTGCATCTTCCTCTGGGACTGTATCTTCAGTGCTAAGGCTTTGTTTGATATTCCCCAAGTTTGTGCTTGGTTTTCTTCTCTGTCTCCCTTCTCCTGCCTTCATGTGACTCCCATTTGGCAGCAGGTAAACTCTTTCTCTCCTTTCATATCTCAGCTCAAATCTTAGTTCTTCCAAGTAATGCCTCTATTTTCGCCTCAGCCTGAATCTACTTATTATTGAGAATTCAGAGAAACCTTTTTGAATTTGTTTCATACCCTCTATCACAAGTTAGAAGTAGATATTTTTTTCCCTTTGCCATCATAAAATTGTTAAATTCTAGAGTAGAAACGTGACACAGTTTTTATTGTAGAGTGCACTATGAAATCATTAAACATGGGTAAGCAATTCAGGTTTTCTGGTGCACCTTAAGAACACATAAAATACTGGAATTATTTTTACTATCATCTCAGGACTATGATCTATTTTTGAGTTGAAATATATTCACTGTAGTTCAGAGTGGTCATTTAAAATAATTCTTGCACTCCAGTGATTTAAGAATAGAAATGTCCATTATAAAGTTTTATCCTGGAAGTAACTGTTTTCTTATCTGACAGGTACAAGTTCTTCCTGATAATATTGATGACTTGGAACCATCATACCTTGAAACCAGAGTTATGAAGGCTTATGTTACCGCTGTAAGTGCAAACACTGTCTACATTGATGAAGAAATTTATTTCTCCCTTGACATTGTTTCTGAAGGTATGGTTTACATATTTCAGAAAATACAATGCCTATTTTTGAGATATTTTCATACTAGAATTATTTCTGCAATATGCTTTGCTCTAGTCAGTAGTTCTTCATTATGTAAAGTGGGCCCTTGGAATTGTAAATAGACTACAATATAAGGACAAAGAGGAAAACTTATTAAAAACTCCTACTATCGCATATTATGTGTGAGTACAGTCATTGATATCTGAGTAAAGTTTTTATTCATACAAATATTGAAGATCTCATCAATGAAAAACCTTGAACATTCATGTGGTAACGTTTAGAATATGCTCTAATGCTTCAGAATAAGTTTTGGTGATAGCCCTGTAGTTTTTCCTGTGTATTTATGTGTATCTGAGTGTGTGTATGTGTGTGTGTTTTGTGCGTGTGTTTCTCTGCCCATGCTGAACAGCTGATTTGATCGAATAGTTTGGTTTTACTCACAGCTGTACTTTGTCCCTGCTATTTGAGCCTAAAGCTGCTGTTGGAAAGTTTGATAGAAAAGGAGAAAGTAGGCCAGCTGGTGACATGTTGGTTAAGGTGAAAGAATCCCTTGTGATTTACTCAAGAGACATGCCAGACACGTCATACACAAATATACAAATAGACATGCACAAATGTACATGTATGTGCATGTACAAATCTTTTGTTTTTAGAGGTTTTTGCTATAGGGTGCGTGTGCTCGCCAGACAGAGAGACAGAGAGATAGAAAGTGAGAAATCACCCCCCGGGGGGATGGCCACACCGCAGTCCCTTCTCCTCCATTCTCCTCTCGGGATCTTGGGCATGCACGCACCTGCGCCACACGCATCCAGTGTGAGTTTAAGCCACCGGGTCCAGGACGCGAACCACGGTCGGCTACATGGGAGTTCAGCATTATGCTAACTGCTGGTCCCTGCACACACAATCTTGAGAGGAGAGTGGCGAAGGGATGGTGGCATGGCCATCATACTTGTGGGGGAGTTCCTTTCTCACTTTTCCTTAATTTCTCTTTCTCTTTTTCTCTGTCTCTTAGGCAGGTGCACATGCCCTGTAGCAAATTAAATAAGCAAATAAAACAAAAGGAGAAATGAGCTTAGCCTCTCCAAGCAGTTCGCTGTTTTTCTTTTCTTATGCATACAACCAGGACTTGACCCGGATTTTATTTTAACATATTCACTCTGCTAGTTCAGAAGAGATTGTATGAGGCAAGTGTGGAGTGAAGAAATTGGTTAAGAGAAGTTGTAATACTCCTGACCAGACTAATGGAGACTTGGATGATGTTGTAGAAGCTGACATTTTAAGGATTGATTTGATTGTGGATATTTTGTGAAGTTAGACATAAAAGCATTTTCAATAGCATGGACCTTTAGTGTAGATAAAGGAGCCAAAGATAACTGCAGTGTTTTGCTTGAGCCATGGTAGAGGGGATTTTCCAATTAGAGATGAGGCAGACTGAGATTAGGAAAATTTTGTGAATGTGAGGCATAGCAGCAATTCACAAAATAATAGTAAATACATATAATACAATTCCACAGGCATGAGGACTATTGAATCTGAAGTTGCTTACAGCTGGAGTTAGTACATTTTGGATTTATCAGCCGGAGATAACTTGTATAGCCAATCCAAAGAAATGTATAAGAGTTAAGAAAGAGGAACAGGGTCCAACTTAGTGTCTTGTGTCATTCAGCAATAAGTGAGCCTAGGGTAAAGAAATGTTTGGCTTTGGGTTCAGCCAATGGCATGATGTTTAAGGTAGCTGGATCCTACATGGCTGACCTAAATCCTGGATCTGTCATCTTGAAGGCCCATGCCAGGTACATGAGTGTGCATGCCTAAAAATCCTGAGAGGAGAGTGGAGAAGGGATTTTAGAGTGGCCATCCCCTTTGAGGGTCATCTCTCACGTTTTCTCTCTCTCTCCTCCCTCTCCTCCCTCTCCTCTCTCTCTCTCTCTCTCTCTCTCTCATTATTGCTCCAGAAACTTCACAATCCCTATAGCTCCATTTAAAAAAATGTTTAGCTTTATAGATACTGAAATTTTTCAGGAGTGGTTGTACCTTTTTACACTTCACCTGCCATGGTTGGTATTTCCAGTGGCTTCACATTTTTGCAGTTTGTTATCCTGTGACTTTTTATTTATTTCTAAAATTGTGTTTGGAACTACATATTTATAACTAGAAATGTAAGATATTTAAGAGTTCGTCCCTCTACTAGACAACCTGTGAAAATGATTAATTCTTTTTTTTCCTAAAAAATTACTTTATTTATCTATTTTCCCTATAGAATTACTTTATTTAACTTCATTTAATTAATTAATTAATTAATTTAATTTGACCAGAGAGGGCCAGAATGAAAGAGGGAAGGAAAGTGAGAACACAAACCACCAAGTCCAGGACTCAAGCCGTGGTAGGCCATGTGGGAGTCTAATACTCTTAACCACCATACCATCTGCTGGCCCAAAAACTGACTCGTTCTTAGAGTAACAATACTAGGGATCTTCTAAGGGTTCATTGGCAATGTGCCTTGCTAAAAAATGAGCATGGATTTCAAAGGGTTTTTTTCAACAAAATACACTCCTATTTTAATTCTGTTTCTCCCAAAACTTAAAGGCCCCCCCTGTATTTACTAGTGCTACTGCCACCACAGTGAATAGTCAGCATCTATTCCGTGGTTACTATGTGCCAGGCCTTAGTCCATGAGTTTTTAGCATAATAGTTAACCATCATAACAGTACGTTAAGAGGAATATTATGGTTGTTTTCATGTTATAGATGAAGAAAATAAGCATTCAGTGGTAAATCACCTTGACCAAGGTGGCAGACTGAGAAAGTGGCTGGTGCATGACTTGAGCACAAGTAGCCTGATTCAAACTCTATGTCTTACTAGGAACTTGACTACTCATCCTGATGAGCTGTGAACATGAGCAAGGATTGAATATGCTCCCCAATTCAATGGCTATGATGAAATTTGATGCATCCCTTTTGACTTTGGACAGTCAGTATATGAGAATCAGTGCCTCACAGATTATAAACATCCCTTCTCACAGAGAATTTATAAGTTGTGTGTATATAAGCGTATGCAAAGTATGCATTAAGTCTAACGGAAGCCATTTTAGGGTATTACAACATTCACATTCCTTCTGCAGTTTAACTTCACTTGAGGTTAACATAAAATTGCTTTAACATTTCTTTATGACTGTTTCAGATTTTATGCCTTACAAGGGTGACTGGGTAGAAGTTGAGTATTCCTGCCTTCCTGGTCCATATAACATCAAGGTGCACTCAGCAAAGCCCTTATTCTGTAAGCATCTGGAGGAGGTAAGATGTTTCTACATTGACTTACCACTTGTATCTTCCACTGCTTCCTTTTGTGATAATATTTGTTGCTAGGGTTCTATTGGTTGTGCTGTAAAATGAATAAAATATGTGTTTTTAAAAGGGGCCATTTTCTCATTGAAAAGGCAGAATGAGACAGCATGGTAGTGGTTAAGGCAGCTGGATCCCTCATGTCAAAGTGCACAGTTCAATTCCCAGAACAACCAGCATGAAAAACACACCAGACACTTGTATATGCATGACCAAAATTCTGAAAGGAGGGAAAAATGGCAGAGATGGGATTGTGGCATGACCATTACCTATTGGGGTGCTTTCTCACTTTCCCACTCTGTCTCTTTGCAATGAGGGCACACACATTCTGACAAAACTAATAAAAGATTAAAAATAGAAGAGTCAGGACTTACAAAATGAAACAAAAATAATGGAGACAATCCATATCACTAAGTTCTGGATTATGTAGGTCACCTGATAGAACAATGCAATCAGGGTGTGCTGAGAACAGAAAGAAAAGCAGTTAGTGTGCAAGAGGTGATTAGGAATAAACTGAATGGAGTATAATATGGAATTTGAACTGACCAGTAAAACTGGGTGTGCTTTGGGTAGTGCAGTCTGAAAATGAGTAGAAAAATAAGTGAAATCAAGGTTAATAATCACTGTGGGTAATATTCAAAGCAGACACTCTGATTGGGGCTCTGGGTCCCATCCCCAGAGGTTCTGATTTGGTCTGAGGCAGAGTCTGTTCACAGTCATATTTACTGAACATCACTGTTTTTTGCATTGTACCACCAGGCTGGTGTTCAGACGTATGGATTCAGTGACCAGTAGATGAGAGCCTAGTGAGGAGGTGCAGAGCCAGTCTCAGTGCTGTATTTTTGTAATAATCATTTCTGTTATTCGTCATTGCAGGTCTGCATCACCAGCCTATATGGAAGAAATGGGGTGATAGACAATAGTATCTTCTTCACCTTGGATTCTCTGAAAATTCCTGATGGATATAGTCCCCAAAAATATGACATTGTTGATGTTGTTATAGTTGGGAGTATTCAGTCATGCTATATTTGGAGAGCAATGTCTATGAACCCAGTGCCAAATTAGTTATAGAAATATCTTGTTCCCCGTTCATGAGTTTTCTATGAGCAATATATCCTCTTTTAATTGAAAACTTAGGTTAGTAATCATAAGCAAAATTTAGGTACGACTCCATGGTGAATTCAATTAAGATACCAGACACTTCTAAAGAGACAAACAACCCACTCTGGAGGATTACATTGTCCATTCAGAAACTAACGCTGCCTCGTTACTGAAAGAAATGACTCTGAAATGAAATTAAAATTCCTTGTTTTCCATGGCAAGAAGTGGATTCTGTGGGAGCACAGATATGGGATGGCCCTGAATGAGGTATCAAAATCATAATCTTATTCTCCAGAGGCAGCTGGGCCAGCATGTTGATGCTGTGATTTATAGTTACATATTGCTTTCAATTTTGAGTCTCCCTTAAATTTTCTATTATAGGTTAATTTTTTTCTTTTATAGTATTTATCAATTGTTATCACCTAATGTTTGGTGTATTTCTTATTTACCTGTGTTCCTTCTTGTCCATGATAATATGTAAACTCCAGAAAGTGAGGGTGTTTTTTAGTATGTTTTTTCATTAGCACATCACCACACACTTCAAATAGTACTGGCACAACTATGGTCAGGGTAAATGCTATGAAATTTAATAAATGTATGATGTGACCAGCACAAGTTCACCTGTGGTTCATTCATCATGGGTTCCCTACAGATAAAATGGTTGAACAGCTCATTAATACTCAGTTGAGTTTCTAAATGAAAATATTTCCAAATGTGTTGCACCTGAGTCTCGTTGAAGCACTTTGTGGGGGAGGGGTAGCCCATGTGCAGACCTCACTTGGCGAACAAACTGAGAGCCTGGTGAAGGAAGGGGAAGCTGTGGTACTAGATTCCCACAGATACTCTCCCTGAAACCCCTTGGCTTCTAATGGCATTAATCATGTACTGATCATCTAGAGGATGGGCTATGTTCAGATATTCGGGCATCAGTGGAACGTGGCTGTGGGCTCATGTCCTGGCCTGGTATTTATAAGCCCACCCAATGCCCATGACCCTGAATATAGACTTTTTTCAAAGTGTGTTTATAGCTCAAGTAGAAATTGCTAACCATCCAGTGGTTACTTTTAGACTTTATAGGTATGTGAGAAATGATTATTTTATAGAATACATTTTCACTGATTGGTTCATTCCTCAAATTCCATTTTATGTGCAAAGCCCTTCTCAAAGCACAGGAGGTTATAGCCTTAAACCAAAAGTACAGATCATAGTGGAATATAGGTTTTATTAATGTCCCCTGGGTCCCTGACCAGTAAAGAATCTCTTGGTCAGTAGGGGAAGCTGTGGCATGTTCTGGTCCCTGTGAAAGTTTATTTTTTCTTTTTTTGGAGAGGTTTTTGGATTTTGCTATAGGGTCCGTGTGCTCACCAGAAAGACAGAGAGACAAACAGCAAGAAATCACCCCCTGGGGGGATGGCCACGCCACAATCCCTTCCCCATTTTCCTCTTGTGATCTTGGGCATGCATGCACACGCGTCCGATGTGAGTTTAAGCCACCAGGTCTGGGACTCGAACTGCGATTGACTACATGGGAGTTCAGTGACATAGCCATTACACTAACTACTGGTCCCCTATGAAAGTTTTCATTCAGATGCAGCTCCCCACTTTCTGAGAATTTTAGAAAAGCCCATGGTGCTAGGACACTGGGATCAGAAGGCAGTGGCTCTAGTTAAAAACCTATTTCCCACCTATGGAAAAGAGGGTTGAAAAAATGGGGATCTGCCAAAATTAGTCTCTGGGGCTCCAATGATGTCCAGAAGATTTTCTAAATAGCATATTGTGGGTAGGTTTCAGAAATTCTGATATATAGATAGATGGTCCTTCATTGACTTAGAGATAAGTTCAGTGAAGAAAAGGAGATACGTGTTCTTGAACAGGCACTTTACAGACTTTTTTTTACCCAATTTGATTGAGGTGGTAGCAGTGAGTGTACAATTACATTTTGAAATAATTGACGGTACACTGACAAATGGATGAGTGCATAAAGAACCTCAAGGGAGATAAGGGTAACGGCAGGCACATTATGTTAACCCATGATGGCAGTAGATGGAGAATATTGGGGCGGAAGTAAGTGCTAAGTGCATTCAGAATGTGCAAGTTATGGTGTAGTAAGCTTGAGATGCATGAGGAACATCATGTCACACTGGGCTCATGTACGTGCATGCCCAAAATCCCAGGAGGAGAAAAGAGAAGGATAGAATGTGGTATGCATGCCCAAAATCCCAGGAGGAGAAAAGAGTAGGATAGAATGTGGTGTGACCATCCCCCCCTTGGAAAGATTTATCACTTTCCCTCTCACTTTCTGTCTCACTTTCTCTCTGTCTCTCTCAGTGAGTGCACACACCCTATCTAGAAAAAAATAAAAAAAAAAAAAAAAAAGGAAAAAGGAGGCTGGTACTGGAGTTTACCATAGTATATCTTAGTGGAGGACAATCATTTGGAGAAGTAACCAGTAAACAGTCTGTCAGGAAACCCCCTTCTCCTCCTCTTCTATCTCATTTAGCAAACACTTCAGGATAAGGGTTCTCTTTCCAATAAGTGAAAGAAATAGATCTGAGGGAAAAACAAAAACAAACAACAAAAAAAAACAAGCTTCCACAAACAATATGGGCTCAAGAGAGAGGCTGGCTCCTCTTCTCTGGCTGGAACCATGGGGAGCATTCAAGAGAAGAAAAGGTTCCTGCTGTGGCAGAAAACAAGAAAAAGGCTCCTGCTGTGCCAGAAACCCTTAGAAAAAGCAAAGGAATTTTGCTGAGCTGAAGATCAAGCACCTGAGAAAAATCTTTTGCGATGCTTTTAAAGGCAAGGGAGGGGAACCAGCAGTTAGTGTAATGGCTATGTCGCTGGACTCCCACGTCGTAGACCGTGGTTTGTGTCCTGGACCTGGTGGCTTAAAACTCACACCGGACGCGTGTGCGTGCGTGCCCAAGATCCCGAGAGGAGAATGGAGGAGAAGGGATTGCGGCGTGACCATCCCCCCTGGGGGGTGATTTCTCGCTTTCTGTCTCTTTGTCTTTCTCTGTCTGGCGAGCGCAGGCGCCCTACTGTGAAAATCTCTCCAAAAAAAAAAAAAAGGCAAGGGAGAAGCTTATCTATGAAAAAGCTAAGCATGTTAAGTAACATAGGCTGATGTACAGAAATGAGATTCACATGGCCAGGATGGCAAGAAAAGCTGGCAACTTCTATGTATCTGCAGAACCCAAATTGGCATTTGTCATCAGGATCAGAGGTATCACTGCAGTGACCCCAAAGGTTCAAAAGGTGTAGCAGCTTCAAATTCACCAGATCTTGGGACCAGTAGTTAGCGTAATGGCTATGTCGCTGGACTCCCACGTAGTCGACCGCAGTTCATGTCTGGGACCCGGTGGCTTAAAACTCACGTCGGGTGCGTGTGCGTGCGTGCCCAAGATCCTGAGAGGAGAACGGAGGAGAAGGGATTGCGGCGTGGCCATACCCCCTGGGGGGTGATTTCTCGCTTTCTGTCTCTCTGTCTCTCTCTGTCTGTCTGACGAGCTCACGTGCCCTATAGCAAAAACCTCTCCAAAAAAAAAAAAAAAATCCGCCAGATCTTCAATGGCACCTTTGTTAAGCTCAACCAGGCCTCAATTAACATGCTGAGAATTGTGGAACCATGTATTTCATGGGAGTACCCGAACCTGAAGTCAGTAAATGAACTGATCTACAAGTGTGGTTACGGCAAAATCAATAAGAAGTGAATCACTTTGACAGATAACTTTGATTGCTCGATCTCTTGGTAAATTTGGCATCATCTGCATGGAGGATCTGATTCATAAAATCTATACTGTTGGAAAATGCTTCAAAGAAGCAAATAATTTCCTGTGGCCCTTCAAATTATCTTCTCCTTGAGGTGGAATGAAGAAAAAGACCACCCATTTTGTAGAAGGTGGACATGCTGGCAACAGGGAAGACCAGATCAGCAGACTTATTAGAAGGATGAATTAAGTTATCCACCATGATTATTTTTGTAATCTTGTCAGTAAATAAAGAGCGGCTGTTTTCAGACTGCAATTAAAAGAGAGAGAGAGAGACTGAGGCCAGATCTACTTGGAAGCTCTAGCACTGAGAGTTTATAGTAAACCTGTCTGTGTGGTACTGAATGAAGAATGACTTATCTAAATAATGTCAAAATGCACATTTTTGGGGAGTTGGCGTAATGGCCATGTCACTGGACTTGCATGTAGTCAACCGCAGTTCGAGTCCCAGACCTAGTGGCTTAAACTCAAACCAGGCACTTGTGCATGTGTGCCCAAGATCCTGAGAGGAGAATGGAGGAGAAGGGATTGTGGTGTGGCCATCTCCCCTGGGGGGTGATTTCTTGCTTTCTGTCTGTCTCTCTCTCTCTCCCTCTCCCTTTCTGGCGAGTGCACGTGCCCTATGGCAAAAACCTCTCTAAAAAAAAAATACACATTTTTTTTTTCGTATTGATTTTGGAAGGGGTGTATACTGGAGTGAGTCATGTTCTGAAGTAACATTTAAGGAGTTTAGGTTATATCTCATCTGTTTCACTAGGGGTCTTGCACCTATATTTTTTTGTGCGTGACAGAATCACATTAAGAATATAAAAGGTGACTTTAATTGACTTTAAACAGTCACCAAAAATCTCTTTGTAAACAATGTATGTACATTAAAGCATCCCCACAATTGGGTGGCAGTATATACCATATACATGAAAATGTCTGAGACAATATTGAAGCAACTCCAGTATACCCTCAAGGCTAATGAATGATATGGAGAATAAGAAATCCTTCTACAATGTTGGTGGGATCACAAATTGGTACTCTCAGTACAGAATACAGTGTGGAGATTGTTCATGAAAGTTAAATAAGGCTATCATAATATCCAGCAATCCCACTACTGGATATATATCCAATGGAAGAAGAGAATGTCAAAGAAATATCTATACTCTCATACTCACTGCAGAATTATTCCCAACAGTCAGGACATAGAAATGACCTAAAGGTCCATCCATAGATAAATGGATGATGAAAAATGTAAGAGATGTATAGGATGGAATATCACCCAAACATAAAAAGAAGGAAATCTTGCCATTTATACAACATGGATGAACCTGGGGGATATTATATTCAGCAAAATGAGCCAGATACAGAAAAACAAATGCTGTATATCACCTATATGGACAACCTTAAAAATAAACCAATATAAATATGGGTTGAATCCTTAGAGTTGGAGAATAGAGCAGTGGTTACAAGAAGCTGGATAATGGTGGCAATGGGGAGATGTTGGTCAAAGGGCACCAAGTTGTAGTTATAATATGTTGTGAGGATCTGACTTTAAAAAAAAAAAAGAATTATTTTTATTTAACTTTATTTATTATCATTGTTATTTTCCAGTTTGATCAGAGAGAGACAGAGAGAGAGAGAAAGGAAGTGAGAAAGCAAGTCTGAGACTTGAACCGTGGTCAGCCATGTGGGAGTCCAGCGCCCTTAACCTCCATGCCACTTGCCAACCCCGAGGATCTGACTTTCAGTGTGTTAATTTTTTAAAATTATTTAATTGAACTTTATTTTATTTACTTATTTTAATTTTACCAGAGAGGGACAGAGAGAGAGAGAGAGAAAGTGAGAAAGCAAGCCAATGGGTCCAGGACTCGAATCACAGTCAACCATGTGGGAGGCCAGCGTCCTTAACCACCACATCAATTGCCTGCCCTGGTATGGTGATTATCATTAGTAATTGTGTAGTTATATTGGATATTTTCTAAGAGAGGAGATTTTAAGTATTTTCATCACAAAATCATGAAAAGGTAAACTATGTGAGGTGATCTAGGTGTTAATTATCTAAATTGGGGCAACTTTTAATAATGTAGACATATATCAATCAGGATGATGTATGCTTAAAATATGTACAACTTATATTGTTAATTATAGCCCAATAAAACTGGCAAAATGTACAATGAAAATAAATAAATAAAACGTAAATCTTAGGGACCAGCAGTTGGCATAATGGCTATGTCGCTGGACTCCCATGTAGTCAACCGCTGTTTGAGTCCTGGACCCAGTGGCTTAAACTCACGCCGAGCGCTTGTATGTCAATGCCCAAAATCCTGAGAGGAGAATGGAGAGAAGGCCATGGCCATCCCCCTGGGGTGTGATTTCTTGCTTTCTCTCTCTCTCTGTCTTTATGGCAAGCACATGCACACTACACCAAAAACCTCTCCCCAAAAAAGTGAATCTTAATGTGTTAGAGTGTTTCATTCCTCCTTAGAAGCTCACCACATGAGTCCTAATTGAAGGAAAAAGAGTGAAACCAAACCAGCTGAAAAGCATCCATTTCTACAAAGTCCAAACAATGAAATTATATTCCAGGCTGTAGTTCATTTTATTGAATAAAACTCAACCAATAAAAAAGTTTGTATGGATTAACACTCATATTTCCTCTTGTTCATTTATATGACAGAAAAATCAAGATTTTACTTTAGTTTTTTTTGTAGAGGTTTTTGTCTTACAGTGAGTGAGCTCTCTGGAGTGCGAGAGAGAGACGAGAGAAGGAAAGTGAGAAATCACAACGCCCAGGGGGACTGACTATGCCACAATCTTTTAGCCTCCATACTCCTCCTGGTAATTGGGGGATGCATGCTCATGCACCCAGCATGAGTTTCAAGCCACTGAGTCCAGGACTCAAATCATAGTAGGCCATGTGGGAGTGGCCCTTCGTTAGGATTTTTAATGCACTTTGTATACGTGCTTGAAAAGGCTATATGACTTTTGATTATTTTTATTGCAAATCCTTTTTATTCAACACAGTCACCGACCTCACTCATTCAGAGACCCACACCACTTAACATGAAATGACCTGTTTACTTTCCTTCATCACAACCTCTGTAACAAACAAGATACACAGAGGACAGTGTTCTCCTAACACTCACTTTAGGTATGAAAAATATGACTCTAAGAGGAGGATGACATGCTTTGGGAGAGTTTAAAAAATGACCCTGAAGTCATTGGACATCCTTCGGTCTTGATCCTTCATTGGCTCATGCTATGTCTACATGGGCCCTGGAACTCTCAATGTGAAATGAGAATTATGGAGATTATGGTGTACATATAACTTACAGTTCCCTGGTCATACTAAGCTTTGTGAACTCATCCTGGGAGCACATGCACGGAGACACTCAATGTACTTGCTTGGATATTTCAGAGGTGGTGGTAATTACTGGAGCAGGCAATGGAGCATGAGAAAGAGAATTATAGATTCAGTCACTAAATTTCATGACCAGATCCAGGGTTTGGAATAACATTACCTACTCTGAGACATTTCCTGAAGTCCAGAATATTTGGCACTACTGCAGTGTTACAAAATATATATGAAGTCGGTAAATTGTAACACATAAGAGCTTCAGTCTCTCTGGATGACTTTACAATCTACCTCTAAAATTTGAAAAAGTGATAAAGGAAAGATGTCGGTGACACAGTTATGTGGAATCTTTATGCAATATAATGATTCATAAGGATTCTAGCGTGTGGCAGGCACTTGCTCAGGCATCATGTCCTTCTCTGTTATAAAAGCAAGCACTTCCATAAGCATGAGTCACAGATCTCTCACAGTTTCTAGTGATCTGGGTCCAGCAGATGGCATGTTGTTTAAGACAGCTGGATGCTGCATGGCCGACTGTGCATTCTGAATACCAGTTCCAGAATCTTGAAACTCACACCAGGTGCATGTACATGAGTGCCCCAAATCCTAAGAACAGAATGGAAGAGAAGGGATTGAAGCATGGCCATCAACCCTGGGGAGTGATCACTTTCTTTCTCTCTCTCTCTTTAGGGAAGCATTGATCTGGGGCCAGCAGATGGCAGAATTCCTAAAGCAGTTGGATGCCAAAGGCTGACTATACAAGTTGAATCCCAGGTCAGAGGCTTGAAAAATAGGCCAGTCTCATGTGATTGCATGCTTAAAATCCCGAGTGGAGAAAGAAGAGATTGTAGCGTGATCATCCCCCCAGGGAACTGATTTTTCTCTATCTCTTTTTCTGGCAAGGGCAAATGCCCTATGGAAAAACCTTTAGAAAAAAAAAAAAAGAAAAGAAAAAAAACTTAAGAGAGGCCCCTGTGGGGCCCCACACAGCCTGAAGCCCCATTACCACTCTGATCACTATAGATACCTCTAGTGACTGCAGGAGCATGTGCACTCAATGCTGTATCCCCATTGGATAGAGGCAAAGAGGGATTGGAACTAGAAAGACTGCACTAGGGAGTAAGAAAATGATAGATACGTTGGAGCTTCTGGGGTGGCCCTGGCAAGCTGGATCTCCTCAGGGCTGGCTCCTTTGCACTTGAGTCCCATCTCGTTATTGTGAGGAAGAGAAGCAGGAGAGGCTGCTCTTGAGAGGCCACTGTAACCAAAGGGGGACCCTCAATGCAGTCCTCGTACTTCCACTCTGCTGAGCTTTGCCCAGGCCTGTGGTGATGAGGACACCAAGCTCAGGATTCTGAGAAAGGTTGTATCCATGTTCTGGAAGAGGGCAGAATCTGCCCATCAGCAGCAGACACAGCAGAGACATGTGCCCAACAGCTATTGTGCAACCCTGAGGGAACTTCATAGAAGATACCATGTACCCCCTCAGGACACACAGGGCCCAAGTTCCCAAGTCACTCCTGAGGCTGCACTAGTGATGGCCTCAGAGTTCACAGGTGGAGCTACATGTGTCCTCAACCAGCAGACACAGGAGAAGCAACAAGCCACCCCCACCCCCACCCAGAGAACGATAACGGAGCTCTCAAACTGTCACCGCTTTTCACCGGCTTCTGCAAGGCATGCCCCCTACTGCCATAAGCAAATGGGAATGCGGCAAGTGGGCGCATGTGCTCCTCCAGCCAATAGAGGACGGTGGGTGTGGAAACACACAGCTCCTGCAATCAATGCTGGGGCACCATGATCTTGGCCTCAGGAACATGGCCTGTGGCTGGAGCAATGTGCGTCCTGACCGGGTTCCTCAGAGGAGAGGGCCTGTACCTCAGCACACGCAAAGCCAGACCCCCCAAGCCACCTTCATGAGGCTACCCCAGTGGAACCCTGAGCATTGATGGGAGAAGCCATGGGTCCAACTCCCTGTCTCCTACTGACCACAGGAAAGCCAGCATGGCAGTGCCACCCCAGAACACCGATGTACCCATCATGCTCTGCTCCCTGAACACGCGCTTTCGCACAGCTGGCCCTCCTGCCAGCAGCCAATGGGGCTGCAGCACGAGCACGCGCAAGGCCCGCACCAATAGGAGGCAGGGGGCGTGGAGACACACGCTCCTCCCCTCAGGGCCGCGGGCGCCATTTTCTTGGCCTCGAGAACGTGGTGGGGCGCTGGGTCCCCGTGCGTCCAGGAGGTGTACAGGGGCTCTCCCGGAGGTTCCCTCCTCTGGAACGGTTCACTAGTGCTTGGGGCTCACCTGGCACGCCGAGAGACAGAAGCAGGAGGTCGCTCGCCCCCGGCAGCTCTGACCAGAGAAGGCCGGCAAAGGCCGACGTCGAGCTTCACGTCTCGCGCAGTGCCCAGGTCTGTCTGTGGTGACGAGGACACCATGCTCAGGCTTCTGAGACGAGCCTTGGCCTTCTTCCAGAGGAGGGCAGACCCCGCCCAGGAGCAGCACTCCCAGCAGGCCGAGCTCCAGCAAGGTACCCCTCTGTATGTCCCTTAGTCACCGACGCAAGGAGCCTCCGCAGGGGGCTTCTTTGACCGCTTATCAGCGGGCTGTGGTGTCACACACTCAGTGCACGGGGACCAGGACAAGGGGTGGTGGTGGGTGGGTGGGTAGGTGGTGAGCAGTGGATCCATCTCGTGTATAGTTTGTGCATGGATCCATGGGAGTAGGGCGTCCCCAAATCTCCCAGTGCCCAATAGTTAGGCTGCCATTCGTGAAAGGCTCATGCACTTCCTTAGTCCAAGTTGGGAAGGTGCTGGCTGAGAAAGCCATGCATACCCCACAGGCCTTGTGCAACTCCTGCCCTTTTCATCTTAACAAGGGAGCAACAATGTTCCCTAATCTGAGGTTCAATTTGGTTTTGTATCCCAGACAGGCACGCATTTGAAACCAAGTGGACGAGTCACATATCTGGAGTGCAGGGGACTTTGTGTAGGTGGACTGCTACAGTCAGATGCTGTATATCAGCAGATTTTCTTGTGCAAATTATTTTTTTTTCTTTTAAAGAACAATTTAGATATGGTTTGGGGCTAAATCTAAATCTCCAGATACATCTTTGTGCTCTGTCTGGGAAGATAAGATCGAGAATCTGTAGGTCATGTCACTTATGTTGGTGAAAATGATGGCAGGTAATAATAGTGAAAGCTTAAACATTCTCATATGCAGATGTGATGATATCCAGTAACCTTTACACTCTAATTTGTGCAGGTTTGATTCCATAGTCACAACAATCCTATTGAGAAATTGTCACCTGTCCTAGTTTGACAGGTGAAAGCAGTAACAGAGAATTTCAGAAATGTTCCCAGCATTCCACAGATGGTCAGTGAAGGATTTCTTTTTGTTTGGGGGACATCAGATTACTAATGTAACCTTTGTTTGCCTATCTCATAGCTATCACCCATTTGAAGCATATACAGGGAGTTGTAACACATTTATATGGTAATTATGGCTTCATTGATCGGTGGATCTACTTCACTTTTGATGTTGTCACTGAGAATACTGCTCTAAGTATTGGACAAAAGGTCAGGGCAGTTCTGGAAGAAGACAAAACAGCTCAAGAACTGAAAGCAATCAAAGTAAGATCTGGATGAGTTTGGGCATTGTCTCTTAATTTAGTGAGATTTCACACTCCCTTTGTTTTAATCCAGTCTCTCTAATATGACCTGTTGATTGTATGTAGAATGAAATTGGATGGTGCAGATGATTTGTGCTTCTATTTGCTGTGAATTCTATTTTTAAAAGTGAAATTTTATATCTTTTCTTCTACAAATTTATTTTAAAAGGCAAACAGTTATAATTATTTGATTCTATATCATTTTATAATTTCCTTTTATCAGGTAAGAAAACATGTTCTGGAAGATGCATTCATAGTAGTGAAATTGATGTGTCAAATAATCTGTATTTTAAGCATTTTGAAAATACTGTTGAGATATAATTCACATGCCACTGAATTCTCTCAAGAGTACAGTTCAGTGACTGTGCATTTACAGAGACCTATAACTTTCATCTTAATTCAAATTATCATTTGAATATCAATTATCAAATTATTATTTACCTTTATAGTCCTTAAAGATTTTCTCAGCTTCCATGACACTGCTGACCTGGGCAGGAATGTGATATGTTTGCTAATATGACAAGTGAAAGGTATCTTAGAATAATATCTGCTTTTCATTAAATGTTCATAAGCATGCAGCACTTTTATTAAAACTGATCATAAAAGAAGTACAACTTTCTCATGCCGAGCGTGTGTGCGTGCATGCCCTAGATCCCGAGAGGAGAATGGAGGAGAAGTGATTGCAGCATGGCCATCCCCCCTGGGG
>NW_006203797.1:164899-169323 GCF_000334495.1 Tupaia belangeri chinensis | reverse complement strand
AAAAAAAAAAAAAAAAAAAAGAACAAAGTAAAACTTCAAGGAAAAGGTTATAAATAATAGAAAAGAACTTATTAGTCTTATAAAGTTAGCATGAAATAAAAGTAAAAAATGGGGCATGCAGCCAGATCCTAGCAGCAGCAGGCACTGAGAGAAGTGATAAATAAATCACTGCATGTGAAGAGTCAAATTACTATTTTTTCATATTTTTTGGTATTTATAATTTTTTTACATTCCATCACTGTGTATCATTACAGCTTTTAAAATGAATTTTTTCATCCTGAATACACTGTATATTGGTTAAAAGATTTTTCCTACCTATTATTATCAACAGATAATTTTCTGTTTTTGTGTTCCTTAAATATATTGCTTTCTTGTTCCCCTTGATTCCCCTCCTTTTCATTCTTCCCCATTTCCCACCCTCCTGCCATACTGTCTCTAGTAACCACAGTGGCTGTCTATGTCTTTATACCTTCCAATTTTTCAATTTCTGCCATGGAGTGCAGACTTTCGGTATATATTCTGTGGGGACATACAGTGCCTCTCTTTTCATAGTCTGACTTATTTCTCTTAGCAGTAAATCTTTCACATTAGTCCACTTTCTATCAACTGCCTGGATCTCATTGATTTTTATGGCTCAGTATTCTGTAGTGTAATTGTTCTAGACTTTTTCAATCCATTCCTCTGTTTGTAGACATTTGGGTTGGTTCCATGTCTTAGCTATTGTGAATAATGCTACAATAAACCAAGCTGTGCAAGTGTTTTTCTGACTGAGTGTATTCCTAACCTTTGGGTAGATACCCAGGAGTGGAATTGTTGGAACATATGGTAGTTCAATTTATAGGTCTTTGAGGAATCTCCATACTGTTCTCCACAGTGGCTGTACTAATTTACATTCCCACCAACAGTGTAGGAGAATTCCCTTTTCTCTACTGCCCCGCCAGTACTTATTATTCTTTCTTTCTTTTTTTTTTTTTAATCTTAGCCATTCTGACTGGGGTTAGGTGGTATCTCATTGTGGTTTTGATTTCCATCTCCTGTATGATAAAGGATGTTGAACATTTGTTCATATTTTTTTTGACTGTTCATACACCTTCCTTAGAGAGTTGCCTGTTCAGCTCATTTGCCCACCTTTAATTGGAATGACTCTTAACAACAACAAAGAGAAAAAACTGGTAAGCATAATAAATGGTTTGGAAGGAGTTCACATTGGTTAAAGATTACAGAGGAAGGACTACGGGAAATGAAAGACAGGATAGGATTGGGTAAAAGCAGAAGACACCTGGAAGAGTTCATTGGGAGGATAATGGTCTCTTTTTGGTGTCAGGATTTGTGCCCAGCTTTTCAGGGGCTGGTACAAGTGTAGAGAATGAGAAAATTGTGTCTGTGAAGAGCAGTTCTGCACACAATAGGAAGTAATCAATAAGCAAACTGCCTGCAATCCCTTTTCCTTCTTTCTGCAATGTCTTTGATCATCATTTAATATAGTTACACCTTTTCTGCATAAATATTATCTTCACAGTCATATTTTTTATTTGGATTTTTTACGCTCTCTTCATCTGATGTTATTTTTCCAACTTTTTCCTTGCTTCTTCCCCTGGGCTACCCCAGCTTCTGGTTGGTTTTCTTCTCTGTTCCCCTTCTCTTGCTCCCATGCCACCCCATTTTCCTCACAAAATCTTTCTCTCCTTTATCAATCCAACCCAAATCTTAGTTTTTCCATGTAATGCCTCTACTTTCACCTAGTCCAAAATTTTCTTATTCTTGAAAATTCCCACGAGCTGTTTCTGAACTTATTTCATACCCTTTATCACAAGTTGCTTAAAACTAAATGTTTTTCCAATATACTGTCATAAAATTGTGAATTTCTAGACCATAAGCATGACCATAGTCTTTATCTGAGAATATAACGATATGAATATATTAAACTTGGGTCAACAATTCAAGTTTTCTGGTGCATTTTAACTACTTATAAAGCATTGGAATTATTTTCTTACCATCTTCACATGACTATTTCTCATTGAAATGTATTTTCTGTAGTTCAGCATGGTCATTTAAAAGAATTCTTGAACTCCAATGGTTAAGCATGTAAATGTCCATTTTAAAATTTTATCCTGTAAGTAATTGTTTCCTTATCTGACAGGTAGATGTTGTCTCTGATATTAATGACTCTGAACCATCATACTTTGAAACCAAAGTTATAACTGCTTGTGTTACCTCTGTAAATGCAGATACTGTCTACGCTGATGAGCAGATGTACTTCTCCCTAGACATTGTTTCCAAAGGTATGATTTACATTTTTAGGAAAATATAATGTATATTTTTAAAGACATGTTCATACTAGGAATATTTCTGCAATGTACTTTGCTTCAGTCAACAGTTCTTTGTTATGTGAGTTGGGCCCTTAGAATTGAAAATAAACTGCAGTATAGGAACAAAGAGATAAATTTATAAAAACTACTGCTATCACATGTGTGAGTGCAATCAGGAATATCTTGGTAATATTTTTTGGAGAGGTTTTTGCTATAGGGTGTGTGTGTTTGCCAGAAAGACAGAGAGAGAAAGAGAGACAGAAAGTGAGAAATCACCCCCCCAGGGGGGATGGCCACGCCACAATCCCTTCTCCTCCATTCTCCTCTTTGGATCTTGGGCATGCACGCACACGTGCCAGGTGTGAGTTTAAGCTACACGTCTGGGACTCATATGGTTGACAACATGGGAGTCCAGTGATATAGCCATTATGCCAACTGCTGGTCCCTGTCTGGGTAAATTTTTAATTCATATAAGTATTTTAATTCTAATCAATGAAAACCCCCAGACATGTACAGGATAATATTTGGAACATACTTCAAATGTTTCAAAATAAGTTTTGGTGATAGGCCTTGTAGCTTTTCTTCTGTATTTGTGTATATGTATATGTGTGTGTGTGTGTGTGTGTGTGTGTGTGTCTGCATAACTGTTGGGTTGTATTTTTAATCAGGAATTTTTTTCCAATATTTTGTTTTTACCCACAGCTATACTTTGTACATGTTATTTGACTCTAATGCACCTCTTGGAAGGCTTGCTATGAAAAGAGAAATTGGGCCAACTGGTGGTATGGTGAAGGCAGCTGGATCCCATATGGCTCACTGCATATTTCCAGTCCCAAACCTGGTAGCTTGAGAAACATGCCAGGCAAGTGTGCATGTGTATACAAAATCCCAAGAGGAGAGCAGGGGAGATAGGATTGTGATATGTTTTCTCACTCCTCCCCCACTCAGGTGAACACATGCACCCTGAAGCAATATTTTTTTTAAGGGAGAAATTAGTTCAGTACCTCCAGCTTGCTGTTTTCCTTTTCTTGCAAGTGCAATCAGAACTTGACCTGAATTTTATTTTAAGATGTCCACCCTGTCTGTTAGTTAAGACAGGACTATGTGATGCAAGTATAGAGTGAGGAAATTGGTTAGGAGAACATTGTAATACTCCTAAGCAGATTGATGGAGATTTGGAGGATTTAGAAGACAGTACTCTTAGGACTGATTTGATTCTGGATATATTATGAAGTTAGAGATAAATACATTGATGGATGGTATAGATCGTTGGTATATAAGAAAAGTAGTCAAAGTTGGGCATGATGGCACCCACCCTGTGGCAAAAACTACTGGAGTCTTGTGGATTACGGCATCAAGTCCATATCTCTCTCTCTCTCTCTCAAAGATAACTACAATGTTTTTATTTGAGCTATGGTAGAGGAGAGTTGCCAATCCGAGATGTGGCATACTGAGAATAGAAAAATTTTGTTAATGTGAGGTACAGCAATAACTTGGATTTATATACAATTTACATGCAATTCCACAGGCATATGGACTATTGAATCTCAGGTCACTTACAGTTGAAGGTACATGTATTTTGGATTTATCAGCCCAGAGATATTCTGTACAGCCACACCAAAGCAAATTTAAATGTGAAGGAGAAGGAAGAGGTCCAACACAGTGTCTTGCGTCATTGGCAAAGTTTGGCTATAGGGTAAAAAAAGTGTTTAGCTTTGGGGCCAGACAGTGGCATGGTGGTTAAGGGAGCTGGAAAGCAAGTGGCCAAGTTTGTGAAGTGAGTCCGAGAACTAGTATCTTGAAGGAACACAGTGGGCTAATGAGTGTGCCTGCCCAAAAACACCAAGAAGAGACTACAGAAGGGATTTCAGAGTGGTCAACACTCCTGGAGAGTGATTCCTCACCTTCTTTCTCTGCCTCTTTCCAGGGAGCACATAAGCCTTATAACAATAAATAAATAAATAAATAAATCAATAAATAAATAAATAAACATTAAAATAAAAAAATGAACAAAAACTAAAAAAAAAACTTAAAAAAAAAACTATGTAGATATTGCCACTTTCAGGAGTTGTACCCTTTTACATTCTATCTGCCCTAGTTGCTGTTTTCAGTGGC
>NW_006203797.1:149912-164826 GCF_000334495.1 Tupaia belangeri chinensis | reverse complement strand
AACTACATATTTACAGTGATAAATGTAAGACAACTACTTTAGAGTTCATCCTTGCCCCAGAACCCCAGCCCAATTAGGGGATAGGATCAAGACCCATTTTTTTTTACCCATTGAGAACAGCAATACCACATTCGTGCAGAAGGAGCAGAGGAGTAGGCAGCTTTCACTCCAAGATCCCAGCCCAGTTAGGGAGTGGGGTCAGCACCTGTTTTTTACATCTGCTGCACCTTGCATATCATGTAATTTCTGGATATTGCCTCCAAATTCTCACCTGTCTATCCCCTGCCACCTATTGACCCAGTAGATTTAGGTATATAGGAACTGAACACCTGTTCACTGTGAGGTTGTGGAAGTGATTCCTTCCACACTCACATCACAAAAGAGTTGAGAAAACTCTCTCTGTAAATCTGAACCCCAAACTCCCACTGTCAATACTGGACACCAGTGTAGAAAAGGGAAACTGGCACATGGCTAATTCAAATAAAAAAGAAATAGTGGCACACACGACTACATAAATCTACTCCAAAGAAGAAGCAAGAATCTTGTAAGTCCATTCCTAGATGACTAAAAATCACAGCAGAGTCTCAAGAAATATGAGAAATTCAGGAAATACCCCTGAACAAAGGTCAAAAAGAACTCATCTCTCACAATGCAAAAAAGCAGAAGAAACCACCAAAATGTCAGAAACAGAATTCAGAGTCTTTATTATAACTAAGCTCAATGAGGTACAAGAGAAAACAGACAGCCAACTTTAGGAGATGAGAAAATCCTTCCATGGCTTAAAGGAGGAACTCCATAAAGAAGTAGACTCCATAAGAAAGAATCAAACAAAGCTTCTGGGGATGAAGACTATAATAAAAGAAAACAAAACTTCCCTTGAAAGTCCCAACAGCAGATTAGACCATGTAGAAGATAGGATCTCTGCTCTGGAAGACAAAGTCTCTGGTTTAAATGAAGCCACCAAAAAGAATGAAAAAATAACTTTTAAGAAAAATGAGGCTAACATAGGGGAAATACTAGATACCCTTAAACGCCCAAACGTCTGAATAATTGGTATTACAGAGTATAAAGAATCTAATAAGGGCATCGAAATTTATTCTATGAAATACTTGCAGAAATTTTTACAGATCTAAAAAAACATTCACACATCCAAACCCAAGAAATACAAAGGACCCCAAATAGAATCAGCGTAAGAAAATCTTCTCCATGGCACATCACAGCCAGATTACTTAAAATCACAAAGACAAGATTCTAAAACTGATAAGAGACAAATGTCAAGTTACTTAGAAAGTTTACACCATTAGGCCAACATCAGACCTCTCAACTGAAACAATGCAAACAAGGAAAGAATGGGAAGATGTATTCAAAAAGCTAAAAGAAAAACAATTTCAGCCAAGAATGCTATATACCCAGTAGGACTTTTCCTTCACATGGGAAGAACAAATGAAATCATTCTCAGGTAAATGAAAATTGAAAGAATTTACCAGCACCAGACCAACTCTTCAAGAAATACTGAAGAGGGGACCAGCAGTTGATGTAATGGCTATGTCGCTGAACTCCCATGTAGTTGACTGTGGTTCAAGTCACAGACCTGGTGGCTTAAACTCATGCTGGGCACATGTGTGTGTGTGCGCCCAAGATCCTGAGAGGAGAATGGAGGAGAAGGGATTGTGGCATGGCCATCCCCCCTGGGGGTGATTTCTCGCTTTCTCTCTCTCTCTTTCTGATAAGCACACACAGCCTATAACAAAAACCTCTCCAAAAAAAAAGAAAAAAGAAAAATACTGAAGGGAGTACTATATCAGGAAAACCACAGAGAAACAGAAATAACAGAATAACAGACAGTCACGGAAATGACTAACAAAATGACAGGGACAAGTCCACAAATACAGATAATAAAACTGAATGTTAATGGATTAAATTCTCCAATCAAGAGACACAGACTGGCTGAATGGATTTAAAAAAAAAAAACAAAAACAAAAAAAAAAAAAACAAAAAAAAAAGGAGCCCTCTATATGCTACCTACAAGAAATACAGCTAACACAGCTTACTGTTAAAGACAAACACACTGAAAGTGAAGGGCCAAAAAAGATATTTCAAGTGAGGGGGCCTGCAGGTGGTGTGGTGGTTGAGAGTGCTGGACTCTCACATGGCTGACTGCGGTTCAAGTCCGAGATCTGGTGCCTTGCTTTCTCACTCCCCCACCCCATCCCTCTCTGGTCAAATTAAAATAAATTAAAAAATAAAATTCAATAAAATAATTCTTTAAAGATATTCCAAGTGAATGGAAATTTTAAAAAAAGACTGGTTTCGTAATGCTTATATTAGACAAAATACACCTAATGACAAAAACCGTAAGTAGAGATAAAGAAGGACAGTATATATTACTAAAAGGGCTAATTCACCAAGAAGATATAATACTTATAAATCTATGTACCCTACACTGGGGCACCCAAACACATGACAGATTGACTGCTTGATCTAAAAGGAGAGGTAGACTGCTACACAGTAATCATTGGAAATCTCTACATTACACTATCTCCTGTGGACAAATCATCAAGACAGAAAATAAGAGATACAGGATCTAAATGATACCATAAGTTAGATTTGTCAGACATCTATAGAACTTTACACCCAACAATCACAAAATAGATATTTTTCTCATCGTCATATGAAACATTTTCAAAGCTTGACCACATGATAGGGTACAAAAGAAGCCTTTACAAATTCAAAGGATAGAAACTATACCTAGCATCTTCTCTGACTACAATGAAATTAAACTTGAAATTAATGCAGAAAAAAAATCCTCAAAAGTACACAAACATATGGAAACTAAGCAAACTACCAAACTACACCCAAATGACTTCACAACCATTGAAGAAATTAAGACTGAAATCAAAAGATTCATTGAAACCAATGCTAGATAGTGAGCACATGTGTTTCCATAAACTATGGAATACAGAAATGGCAATCATAAGAGGGGAGTTCATAGCAATTGGTGTTCACAAGAAAAAAAAGAGAAGGTGACAAATAGACAACCTAATAACACACCTCAGGAAACTGGAAAAACAACAAAAACCCCCCAAAAATGCCAGGAGAAAAGAAACAATACAGATTAGAGCAGACATAAATGAAATAGAGAATAAAAGCATAGAAAATAAATGAAACAAAAAACTGGTTCTTTCAGAAGATAAACAAAATTGTCACACCATTAGCTAGACTAATTAAGAAGAACAGAGAAAGAACCAGATAAATCTACTCACCAAAGAAGCAAGCAATGTTAGAACAGACATAACAGAAATACAAAATATCATCAGAGAATACTATGAGGAATGATATGCCAGCAAACCAACTTGAATGAGAGGGGTAAAAACCTCTGGACACATTATCTACCAGGATTGAACCAGGAAGACAGAAAGTCAGAATAGACCAATAACAAGTAGTGAGATTGAATCAGCAATAAATGATCTTCCAACGAAGAAAAGCCTGGGTCCTGATGACTTCACTTCTGAATTCTGCAAAACCTTTAAATAAGAGCTAACCCTCATTCTATTCAAACTTTTTCTGAAAACCCAGGAACCTTCCCATATTAATTCTATGAATCCTACATCATCCTCATCCCCAAAACAAAGACCTAACAAAAAAAGAAAACTCTACAGCGATATCCCTCATGAATACATATGCAGAAATTCTCGAGATACTAGCAAATCATATCCAACAACATACTAAAAAGAATGGGACCAGCAGATGGAATAATGGGTACGTTGCTGGACTCCCACATAGTCAACTGGTTTGAGTCCCAGACCCAGTTGCTTAAAACCAATGCTGAGCACATGTGCATGCATGCCCAAAATACTAAGAGGAGAACAGAGGAGAAGGGATTGGCTATCTCCCCCCAACACCCCAGGCAGAGGGTAATTTCTTGCTTCCTGTTTCTCTCTGTCTCTCTGGTGAGTGCACATGTCCTATAGCAAAATAAATCTCTCTTAAAAAAATTATTTTTCACCATGACCAGATTGGCTTTATTCCAGAGATGCAAGGGTGGATCAACATATGCAAAACCATATATATAATACATCATATAAATAAAAGGAAAGATCAAAATCATATGGTCATATCAGTCAGTGCAGAAAAAGTATTTGATAAAATACAACATCCTTCATGATTAAGACTCAGCAAAATTGGCATACAAGGTCCATTTCTCAACACAGTAAAAGCCATGTATGAAACACCCTCAGCTAATATCATACTGAATGATATGGAACAAGACAACTGGAACAAGACAAGACTGCCTACTTTCTCCCCTCCTCAACTAAAACAATGGGGCCCCAAATTTGCATTTATTCTTTTTTTATTTTTTAATTTGACCAGAGAGGGACAGAGCAAGAGAAAGAGAGGGAAAGTGAGAAAGCAAGCCACCATGTCTAGGACTCAAACCATGGTTAGCCATGTGGGAGTCCAACACCCTTAACCACCATGCCACCTGCCAGCCCCTCTCCCCTCCTTATCAATATAGTACTGGAAGTCCTAGCCAATGCAGGCAGACAGGATAAATAAAAGTATTTCAAATAGGGATAGAAGAAGTGAAATTATCTTTATTTGCAAATGACATAATTATATACATAGAAAACCTAAAAGAATCTGCAAAAAATTCTTGGAAGTGATAAATGAATATAGTGAAGTGGCAGGATACAAATCAACATACAAAAATCTGCAGTATTTCTATGCACCAACAGGGAAAAGACTGGGGTAGAGCTGAAGAAAGCAACTTCATTTACAGTAGCCACCATAAAATTAGAATACCTAGGAATAAAGCTAAGCAAAGAAGTCAAAGACCTCTGTAAGGAAAATTATGACAAACTTAGAAATGAAATTGAAAATGACACAAAAGAGTGGAAAGACATCCCATGGTCTTGGATTGGAATAGTTAATATAAGCAAAATGTCAATTCTGCCCAAATTAATCTTTATAAATAATACAATACCAAACAAATTACCAGGGATATTCTTCTCAGATCTAGAAAAAACAATCATAAAATTTTTCTGGAATCATAAAAGATCACATAGTGATAAAGCAATACTGCACAAGAAGAGTGGAGTAGGAGACATCTCATTCCCTGACCCCATAATATATTGCAAAGCTGCAATAATCAAAAGAGATGGTACTGGAACAAAACAGGTACATAGATCAATGGAACAGAATAGAGACCCTCAAAATAAACTCCAAAACATAACAGCCAACTGATTTTTTACAAAGGGCACCAGACAATTCACTGGGGAAAAGGAAATCTCTTCAGCAAATGGTCCTGGAAAGACTGGGTTTATCTGGTTTATAGCTAAATGTAAAACTTCAGAGTATAAAACTACTGGTGGAAAACACTAGGGAAATCTTGGAGATATTGAAGTAGGCAAGGATTGCTTAAATAAGACCCCTAAAACACAGGCAATAATCCCAAAAATAGACAAATAAGATTATATCAGGTTAAAAAGCTTCTGCACAACAAAAGAAACAGACAACTCTCAAAGGAATACATGTGTACAACCAAAAATCATATGAAAAAAAATGCTTAACATCCCTTATCATAGGGAGATGCAAATCAAAACCACAATGAGATACCACTTGAACCCAGTTAGAATGGTTAAGATTAAAAAAATAATAATAAAGAATGACAAGTGCTGGTAGAGTGATAGAGAAAAGGGAATTCTACACTGTTGGTGGGAATGTAAATTAGTACAGCCTCTGTGGAGAACAGTATGGAGATTTCGAAAAGACCTACAAATTGAATACCATATGTTCCAGCAATTCCACTTCTGAGTATCTACCCAAAGGTTAGGAATACACTTAGTCAGAAAAACACTTGCACAGCCATGTTTATTGTGGCATTATTCACAATAGCTAAGACATAGAACCTACCCAAATGTCCACAAAGAGACAAATCGATTGAATAGTGTGGAACAATTACAATACAGAATACTACTGAGCCATAAAAAGCATTGAGATCCTGGCATTTGATAGAAAGTGAATGAATATGAAAGATTTACTGCTAAGCAAAGCAAGTCAGACTATGAAAGAGAGACATGAGTCCCCACTTAATATATACTGAAAGTTTGCATTCTGTGATAGAAACTGAAATATTGGAAGGTATAAAAGTATGGAGAGCAACTGTGGATACCAGAGACATTGTGGAAGGAAGGTGGAAAATGGCAGAGGGTGAGAGGGAGGGAATCAAGGAGAAAACAACAAAGAAGTAAAATATATGTAAGAAACACAGAATGAAAAGTTATCTGTTGAACATAAGTATGGTAATATCTTTGGTTGAGCCAATATACAGTGTATTTTGGGTGGAAAAATTCATTTTGGATGTTGCAATGATAAAAATGAATAAACATAAAATAGATATAAAAAAGAAATATTATGACAATGAAATACAAATACAGGTTTCTAATGGATTTATAAGTTAAAATATCAATCCTGTGTGAAATCCATTTGCATTCATAAGAATTATAGGATATCCATAAAATTAGACAAATAAGACAATTTAAAAAAAATTGTTTTCACTAAAATTCAATCGTATTTAAATTCCATTTTTTCCCAAACTTTTAAATTTCCACTTGTATTTCCTAGTGCTACTGCCAACCACTTTTAGTGATCAACATTTGAGGAGGGGGTATCACTATGCGCCAGGCATTATTCCTTGAATTTTTAATATATCAATCGACTGTCATAGCAACTCTATGCTAAGAGGACTATTTTGGTGGTTCTCATGTTATAGATGAAGAAAATGGGCACTAACAGGTTATCACCTTGACAAAGGTTACAGACTGAGAAGGTGGCAGATGCATACACAAGTAGCCAGGTTCAAACTCTATATCTTATTTTGAACTTAATTACTAGTCCAGAGGAGGTGTGAACATGAGCAAGAGTTGAACATATCCTGTGCTGCTCCAAAAAACAATGGCTGTGATGTATCCCATTTGACTTAGGACAATCAGTAGAGGAGAATCAATTCCTCAAGGAGTATAAACTTCCCTTCTGACAGAGGATTTATAAGTTGTGTGTGTATAAGTGTGTGCAAAGTGCACATTAAATCTAATGGAAGTCATTATAGGGTATTACAACATCCAGGTTCCTTCTGCAATTTAACAGGAAATGAGATAACATATAACTGCATATTAACATTTCTTCATGTCTGTTTCAGATTTTATGCCTTATAAGGGAGACTGGGTAGAAATTGAATACTCTAGCCTTCCTGGCCCATGCAATATCAAGCTGCACTCAGCAAAGCCCTTGTTCCATAAGCATCTGGAGGGGGTAATGCATTTCTATATTTTGTTTGTCTTCCAATTTTTCCTTTTGTGTAATTTTCTAGGGTTCTATTGGGCATGCTGTGAAATGTAGAAAACATGTTTGCAAAGAAGAGCCAACATTCTCATTGAAAAGGCAGGACAAGCCAAACTGTGACATGGTGATAGTTAAGATTGCTGAGTCCTTCATGGCCAAGTGCATGGTTTGAGTGCTAGACCAAGCAGCTCAAGAGACACACCAGGCACATGTGCGTGTGTGCCCAGAATACTGAAAGGGGGAGGAGGGAATGGCAGAGAAGGGACTATAGCATGACCATTATCCAAAGGGGGAGCTTTCTCACTTTCCCTCTGTCTCTGTCTCCTTGTGGAGAGCAGACATACCCTCTGACAAAATTAATAAGGAATAGGCAGGTTCTCCAAAATGAAATAGAAAATAATAGAGATAGTGCACATTATTCAAATCTACATTATGTAGACCATTTAGTAGAACAGTTTTATTAGTTTGTTTTGAGAACAGGAAGAAAACATATTCATGTGTAAGAGATAGTTGAGGAAAAAATGGAGTATGATGAGAAACTTGAACTTACTGGTAAAATGGGATGTACTTTGGGTAGCATCATCTGAAAATGAGTAGGAAAGTAAGTGAAACAAAGGTTATTGTTGATGGTGGGTAATATTTAGAGCAGACTTTGTGTGTGGAGATCTGAGCCATATCCCTAGAGGTTCTAATTTGATTGATCTCAGGCAGAGTCTTTTCAAAGGCATGTTTACCAAGCACCCCTGGTGTTGGCATTATCCCAACCAGACTGGGATTCAGAGATGGGGATTCAGTGACCTGGAGGGTAGAGCCAGAGTGAAGAGGTGCTGAGCCTGTCCCAGGGCAGTCTGTTTGTAACAATCATTTCCATTATTCATTTCAGGTCTGCATCACAAGCCTGCGTGGAAGAAATGGGGTGGTAGATAATACTATCTTTTTCACCTTGGATTCCCTGAAACTTCCTGATGGATATAGTCCCCACAGATATGACATTGTCAGTGTTGTCATAGTGGGGAGTATTCAGTCATGCTATGTTTGGAGAGCAATTTCTATGACTCCACTGCCAAAATAGTTATAAAAATATTTTGTTCCCTGTTTATATGTTTTCTATGAGCACTAAATAGCCTAGTGAACTGAAAAGCTTAGCTTAGTAAGCATAAGTAATATTTAGGTACAACTTCATGGTAAATTCAGTTAAGATACCACATAGTTCTATGGAGACCAAGAACCCACTTTAGAGGATTATCCTATCCATTCAGAATCATGCTAAAGCTGCCTTGTTACTGAAATAAATGATTCTTAGAAATGACTCTTCAATTAAATTTAAATTCCTTGTTTTCTATGGCAAGGAATGGATTCTATGACAGCAGAGACCTGCAGTGGCTGTGACCTAACCATTAAAAGCATAGCATTTGACTTGAGTCAGGAGACCCAGCATATTAATGCCATGATTTAAAGTTACATTTTTCCCTCAACTTTGAGTCTGCCTGTTATACTTTCATTTTTATTCATAGCATTTATCATTTCTTGTCAGCTGGACAAGTTATTATATTTCTTGTTTACCCTGGTTTCTTCTTGCCCGTGATATGTAAACCTCACAAGGTAAGGGTGTTTTCTTAGGATGTTTTTTCATTAACACATAACCACACACTTAAAATAGTACATGGCACAAGTACTATGGTCAGGGTAAATGCTATGAAATTCAATAAATGAATGATGTGTTCAGCAGATGTTTATCTGTGTTAAATTCATTGCTTATGATAGGCCTATTCAGGTGATGATTCATTCCTTTTTTTTTTCTTTTTTTTTTACAAACATCATCACTGAACTAAATCACCTGGGGTTTTTTCATTTGTAATAATGAATAATTTTTCCTAAGTCTTAAAAGAATGTCAAGGGCCTACTGGTGGCATGGTGGTTAAGGTGGCTGGAGCCTGCATGACTACCTGCATGGTTTGAGTCTCAGATGTGTTGGCTTGAAAGCAATGCTGGGCACTTGTGTGTTTGTGTGTGTACACCTAAAATTTCAAAAGAAGTAATGAAGGAGAAAGGATAATGGAGTGGCCATCCCCCAAAGGAGCTTCTTTACACTTTGTTTTTTGCCAACTAACGTACACATTTTTTAAAAATAAAAATATCAACCACCAGAATCCGTTTACTTCCTCTGAGTATCCTAGCAGCAGTACACTTCAAATATTTTGACTCAGGAATGTACCATCTCTGAGGCTGTTGTAATTTGTAAGACAGCTTTCTTGGTCATCTCACCCTCATCAAGGCACCTCCTTTAACGGATATTGTGGTGCTGGGACCCTGGGAGCAGGATGTAGTGGCTCTAGTTAGAAACCAATGTCAGACCAATGGAAAAAATGGATGAATATACAGCGACCTGCCACCATGAGTTTCTGGGGCTCCAATGATGTCCAGAAGACAGTCCAAATGGCATATTGTGCGGGGTTTCAGAAGTTCTGATATATAGATAAATGGCCTTTAATTTACTTAGGGATAAATTAAATGAAGAAAAGGAGATAAATCAAGGGGAAAAAAGGCAAAAACATTTATCAGGCACAAAAAGGAAAAATGATCTGTTGATAGTATGCATGGTAACATCTTTTACTGGACTAGTATACAATGTATTCATGCTGGGAAAATTCATTTTGTGTGCTGTAAAGATGTACAATGATTAAAAGTTAAAAAATAGTGTTAACATAAAGTAAAAACCACACTAAAAAAGAGCAGTTCTAAGGTATATTCCTATGTTGATTCATTAAAGACAAATGATTATTGATGTAAGAGGAAGAGAAGCAACGATTGTAGGAGACCAGTCTTCATGGAGACAAAAGGTAATAGTTCCATGTGATCAATGGTGAGGTTAGACTGACAGAAGGCTTGGCCATCCTTCTAGTGTTACAGAAGGGAAAGCAGAGCAAACTAAGATAGGAGCCAGGAGGTTTATACAGAAGCTCCTCTCCTGGCTGGAGGCTAGTGTAGACTGGCTTCCAGAGTCCAGCTACACATCTTCCCTAAATGCATTTTTTACCTCTCTCTTTGTCCCGGATGTCCTCTACTCCACCTCAAGAAGTACACAATTGTGCAACAAACAACAGCTTTTTCTACATTGTCAAATGCCACCATAACATTGCATTACATACTATTCAACAAAATAGGACAACTACAAAATAGAAGTGATAAAGAGAAATGAATGTATTAGTCTTCCAAGCTGAGCACACAATAAGAGTCAGACCCTGGCACATGTATTCAGAGACCACCAGCATAAGAGCCAGGAAGAAGTGTTAGACCTATTGGTCAGCTCTGATGGAAGGAGCTTCTTTTTTTATTTTTTATTTTTTGGAGAGGTTTTTGCTATAGAGCACGTGCGCTTGCCAGACAGAAACAGAGAGACAGAAAGTGAGAAATCACCCCCCAGGAGGGATGGCCACGCTGCAATCTCTTCTCCTCCATTCTCCTCTCAGGATCTTGGGCACTCACACACATGCGCTCGGCGTGAGTTTTAAGCCAAGGGGTCCAGGATGCGAACTGCGGTCGACTACGTGGAAGTCCAGCGACATAGCCATTATGCTAACTGCTGGTCCCAGAAGGAGCTTCTTTTAAACTAGAAAAAGAGGTATGCATGTAAGGTGTTTGGAAAGACTTCATATTGGTCCAAGGTAATATAGGATGGTCATTGGGAAATGCGAGAAGGAACAGAATCACAAAACAAGCCTATCAGCAGAAGTTTCCCAGGGCAGTTTATTGGCACAAGGATAATTGGTCCTTTCTTGTTGGTGTCAGCAAGGTATGTGCTCATCCTTAAAGAGGGTTGGTGCCAGAATTTCTCAGAAAAAATCTTCATGAAACTCAATCACACTGAAAATAGGAAGTAAGCAGACTATCAGCAGCCCTTTGTCCTCCTCCTCTTCTCTTGCCTTGTTTATCAAACAAACCACTTCTCTGGATAAACTTTCTTTTCCCAATAATAATGCCACATATCTGAGGCAAAGCCAAGCTTCCACGTACACTTTGGCCTGTAAGCAAAGGCTGGGTCTAGATCTGCTTGGAATCTCTGACTTTTGAGATCTTACAGTAAACCTGTTTGTTTGGTCCTGAGTGACCATATAGTGGTTAAAGGACTGGACTCCCACATGGCTAACAACAATTTGAGTCCTGGATCCAGTGGCCTAAAACTCATGCCAGGCATGTGTGCATGTGTGCCCAAAATCTCAGGAGAAGAATGGAGGAGAGGAAATTATAGAGTGGCCTTCCCTCCTGAGGGAATGATTTCTCCCTTTCCTTCTCACTGTCTCTCAGGCAAGCACACACACCCTAAGGCAAACATCTAAAAATAAAATAATAAGAATGACTTATGCAATAGAGTCAAAGTACACATTTCATTGTCAAATTGTTCTGGGAGGAAGGGTGTTGACTGGAGTGGGTTAGATTTTGGAGTAGCATCTAAGGCGGCGAGGTTATGTCTCTTCTGTTTCCTTTGGGGGCTTGAACCTACTTTAGATAGCCTGAGTCAAATTACAAATATTAAAAGTTGAGGGACCAGCAGATGGCATAGCAGTTACGTCAGTAGACTCCCACATAGTTGACCACAGTTTAAGTCCTAGACCCAGTGGTTTCAAACTCATGCTGGGCACATATCCATGTGTGCCCAAAATCCAGCTGTCTCTTCTGTTTCCTTTGGGGGCTTGAACCTACTTTAGATAGCCTGAGTCAAATTACAAATATTAAAAGTTGAGGGACCAGCAGATGGCATAGCAGTTACGTCAGTAGACTCCCACATAGTTGACCACAGTTTAAGTCCTAGACCCAGTGGTTTCAAACTCATGCTGGGCACATATCCATGTGTGCCCAAAATCCAGCAAGGAGAAAGGAGAAGGGATTGCAGTATGGCCTTCCCCCTGAGGGGTGATTTCTCACTTTCAAAAAAAAAAAAAAAAAAAAGTTGATACAGAGGTCCTTAATGAACCACTCATGAAAAATCTCTTCATAAACAATGTATGTAAAGAATTCCCGTGTCGGGACCAGCAGTTAGCGTAATGGCTATGTCGCTGGACTCCCACGTAGTCGACCGTGGTTCGCGTCCCGGACCTGGTGGCTTAAAACTCACGCCGGGCACGTGTGCGTGCATGCCCAAGATCCCGAGAGGAGAATGGAGGAGAAAGGATTGCAGCATGGCCATCCCCTCTAGGGGGTGATTTCTCACTTTCTGTCTCTCTGTCTCTCTCTGTCTGGCTGGCAAACACATGCACCCTATAGCAAAAACTCAAAAAAAAAAAAAAGAATTCCCATGTCTAGGTCACAATAGAGGCCATATACATGCCTGGGACAATATTTAAGTGACTCTAGTACACCCTCTAGGCTAATAAATGATATCTATTGGGGCATCAGAAAAGTCATGATGCATTTTTTGCATAGAAAAATACGTCATGACTTTTCCGATGACCCAGTAGAATAGGGAACCCTCTACAATGTTGGTAGGATTGTAAATTGGTACTCCCGTTATAGACTACAGTGTGGAGATTCCTCAGAAAAGTTACATAGTAGTGTCATATGACCCAGCAATTCCAGTTTTGGATATATAGCCCAAGGGAAAAAAAGCAGAATGTCAAAGAAATATCTGCATTCCCATGTTCTTTGCAGAATTATTCACAGCAGCCAGGGTGTGGAGACTACCTAAATGTCCATCAACAGATAAATGGATGATGAAAATGTAAGAGATATATAGAATGGAATATCATTCAAACATAATAAAGAATAAAATCCTGTCATTTAGACAACATGAATGAGGGGCCAGTAGATGGCCTAGAAGTTATTTTGCTGGACTCCCACATGGTCAACCACAGTTCAAGTCCTAGACCCAGTGGCTTCAAACTCACACTGGGCACATGTGTGTGCTTGCCCAAAATCTCAGGAGGAAAATGAAAGAGAAGGGATTGCGGTGTGGTCATCCCCCCAGGGGGGTTTCAGGGGTGGTCGCCCCCCCGTGGGGGGGGGGGGATGATTTCTTGCTTTCTGTCTCTCTGCCTCTCTCTGTCTCTCTGGTGAGCACATGTGCCAATAGCAAAAATCTCTCTCTCTCAAAAAAAAAGAGACAACATGGATCAACATGGAGAATATTACGTTAAGCAAAAACAAACCAAAGAAAACAAATGCTGTATATCACCTGTATGTGGAATCTTAAATATAAATCAGTAGAGAAATAGGTCGAACCCTTAGAGATGGAGAATAGAACAGTAGTTTCTAGGAGCTGAGGAGTGGTGAAAACAGAAGCTCCCCATATGGGAGAAAGGAAGGAAAGATGAAAGAACCCAAGTCAGCTGAAGGAATTCATTTCAGAAAGCCTGAATGATAAAAATTATATTCTAGCTTGGAGTTAATTCCATTGAATAAAACTCAACTAATCAGAAGGATTATTAATACATGACTTAAAAATTAAGTTTCTTTCTATTTGTTTAAATGTAAATCAAGAATTGCTTAAGAATTTTTTTGAGAGGTTTTTGCTATAGGGTTTGTGCACTTGCCAGAAAGACAGAGAGAGACAGAGAGACAGAAAGGGAGAAATCATCTCCCAGGTGGGATGGTCATGCTGCAATCCCTTCTCCTCCATTCTCCTCTCAGGATCTTGGGCATGCATGCACACGTGCCCAGCATGAGTTTAAGCTACCAGGTCTGGGACTCAAACTACTGTCGACTACATGGGAGTCCAGTGACATAGCCATTACACCAACTGCTGATTCCTGTTTAAGAATTTTTAATGCACTTTGTATATGTTCTTGAAAAGGCTGTACAAGTTTTTAGTGATTTTACTGCCAACCCATTTCATCCAAAATCCTGTTTGTTTAGAGACCCACACCCTTGATTCTGAAATGACTTGTCTACTTTCCTTCATCACAACCCCTCAAACAAACAAGGCACATGAAGGACAGTTTGCACTTAACACTCCCTTTGGGGAGGGAAAATATGACTATGAAAGGAGGAGGACATGCTTTGGAGGAATTCAACCAACAACCCTCTAATCATTGGACAGTACTCTGATTTGCTCCTTCATTGGCTCACACTGTGTCCACATGGACCCGAGGACTCAAACCGGAACTCTGAATGTGAAATGATAATTGTGGAGACATATGTTGCATATCTCAAACACAGTTTTCCTGGTCTACTATGCTTTGTGAGCTCACACTGGGAGCATGTGCACACAGACACTCAATGTACTAGCTGGAGGCTTGGACATTTTGGAGGTGGTGGTAATTACTGAAGCAGGAAATGGTGCATGAGAAAGTGAATTCTAGATTTAGTTGGTAAATTACATGACTAGACTCAGGGTTCAAAAGTGCAAAGTAAACAATATTACCTGATTTGAGGCATTTCTTGGAGGAAAGAATCTCTGGCACTACTACAGTGTTACAAAATTTGTATGAAGTTGAAAAATTGTAATACATTGAAGCTATTAGTCTCTCTGAACAGCTTTAGAGTTCATATATAAAATATGAAAAAAAACAATAAATGAAAGATGCCAATGACCCAGTTATGTGGAATTTGGTGCTCAATCTTCTTTATGCAGCCTAGC
>NW_006203797.1:149222-149892 GCF_000334495.1 Tupaia belangeri chinensis | reverse complement strand
TTCTAGGTGTGCGGCAGGTGCTTGCTCAGGCACCATATTCTCTCTATTATAGAAGCAAGCACTTCCATAATCACGAGTCAGGTTGTTTTCTCAAAGTTTACAGTAATCTGAGGACAGCAGATGGCATAGAGATTAAGAAGGTTGGATGCCACATGGCTGACTTTATGGTTGAATCCCAGGTTCAGAGGCTCAAAAAGCATGCTGGGTATGTGTGCATGTGTGCCCAAAATCCTGAGTGGAGAATGGAGGTGAAGATATTGCAGTGCAGCCATTTCCCCAGGGATACTCTCTCAATTTCCCTCTATCTCTATTTCTCCCTGTTGAGCAAACACACTCTAAGAAAAAAAAATTGCAGAGATGCACAACAAGATTTATTAGGAGTGTCCAAAGAAACAGAGAAAACTGTTATCCTTTGCTTTCCTTTGCTTTTTATATCCCATTATCCCTGAGGTAAGAAAGAGTGAATTATTCTTAAAACAAGAAAATAAAAGCAGGTGTAGTGAATGAGTAAACAGCCTAGGCTGAGGTTTCCTCTGGGTTAGTAAATTTTGTATTTCATTCCTTATGTGGAGAGAGCATGAATGTTCTTGAGGGTACAAATGATGCCAAGAGAACAAAGTCAACCTGGGGAAGAGGACCAGGCCTAGGAGATGAATTAGCTGTCTGAGGA
>NW_006203797.1:147974-149060 GCF_000334495.1 Tupaia belangeri chinensis | reverse complement strand
GCGAGAAATCACCCCCCAGGGGGGATGGTCACGCCGCAATCCCTTCTCCTCCATTCTCCTCTCGGGATCTTGGGCACGTACGCACACGCGCCCGGCGTGAGTTCTAAGCCACCGGGTCCGGGACGCGAACCACGGTCGACTACGTGGGAGTCCAGCGACATAGCCATTACGCTAACTGCTGGTTCCCAACAGTCATTGTTAATTTTGTCAACTCCCTCAAATCACACCTCACCAGCAACTTATCTGCTCTTGAGAAAGTTTAATTTCTTTCTTGATGCAGAGAAGAATAATACACAGTGTAGGGGGATCATGTAAAAAAAAAAGAGGTAGTTCGAAGAGACTTAAAGGGGCCAGAGGGTAGTGCAATGTAAGAGGTGATGGTCCTTGTGTCAATCCCACATGTGAAAGTTCCAAGTTGAAGTCTGGAGATCTCCTGAGTACACCAATCACATGCTTATCTATGATACAGGACTATGAAGACTGAGGGTGGATTTAACCTCAGGACTCTGTTGGGATACTGTTTTTCTTTCTGTCTCTCTCTTATTGTCTCTTTTTATCTTTCTTGCTCATGGAATAAATACATAAGCATTAAAGGAAAAAGAATAGACTTAAGGAATTTATGCTTTCATGAAATGATTTGGAGGAGGGTTGAAGGAAGTGGGGCTTTACTCTGGATTAAATGCTCTCAAGAAGCAGAGTAATTTGGGCTGGCCCCATAGCCTAGTGGTTAAGGGAATGAGCTCCTGCATGGCTGCTGATGAAATCTGAATCTCAGATCAGGTGGCTTGAGAAACCATTAGGCATGGAGCCTCAACTATGAGAAAACCAGGAAATACTTTCCCCACAAGAGAACACGATAACTCATCTCCAAGTTATCTATAAAACAGAGGAAGTGACCGAAATGTCGGAAAAAGAATTCAGAGTATTTATCACAAATTAACATAATGAGATGCAAAAAAAAAAAAAAGACATAGACAACTAGCTCCAAGAGATGATAAAATCATTCCATGACTTGAAAGAACTCCATAGGGATCAGCAGTTGGCATAATGGCTATGTCAATGGACTCCCACGTAGTCTACCACAGT
>NW_006203797.1:140625-147759 GCF_000334495.1 Tupaia belangeri chinensis | reverse complement strand
TATATATATATATATATATTTGGCTTATATTTGTCCTTTATTTAGTTCCCACCTTCTTGATTTGCATAGTAAATCATAGAAAGGTTATCATGACTCCTCAAAAAACTAAGTTGAAATTAACTTTCTGGCACATACAACTCAAGTTTATCTAGTCTGAATGAATAAATCTAAGGGCAAGAAGTAAACTGGCATAAAAGAGGCACTAGAGCTAAATGACAGGCTTGTCTCCGTCACTTTTGACTGACTGCAACAGGGATACCAACTCCATAGAAGCAGATTTTAAATGGCTGCTTTTATTTGTACAAGAAAAACATGTGAAATTTTACTTTGAAGGTCAGTTGTAGTACCTTTTTTATTTCAAATATACATTTTAAATTTTCTAATATAATAAACTAAAAGTAATTAGGCTTATGACACATTGTCATACTGTTTATAAACTTCAAAATGATAATATAATAGTGCTATGAAACATAGGGTTCTAGTTTTGACTACAACCACTTTATGGCTAATAACTAGTATTTGTTTCTCATCTTTCAGGCACCAAGTCCTTTTATACATATTTTATATTCACAATCCTATAGGCTATTATTTCTATATTTTAAAAAAATACTTTAAAAAGGTTCAAGTAACTTGTCCAAGGCTGCAGAGTAAATCATGCAATCAGGATTTAAATGTTCTTTCCTACTGGTATTAACTAGTATGCCTTTCAAATCAGACACATTTGTCTCCAGCATGTAACAGGATGTTACATCCTTGACTCTTCTCCTTGGTATTAAGATTTTTCTTTCATCTCTCTCCATGTTCAGATCTTCCAGGTACTTTTTCCTGAAATTCTCCCTTCTTTCCTCTGTACTGTTACTGCCTTTAAAATCCCCTAAAAGCCCTCACTGTGACACCAGCATTCATTTTCTCTAACCTGTTAGTCAATGTACTATGACCAAAGTAGACCAGCAGAACTTTGATTAACCTCAGCTCATACTTTTAATAGTCAAAAATGCCTCTGCTGCCATGCTACCTTATTCACACAGTTCCTTTTTCTAACTATATAATAGTGTATACTACAAACTCAGATTCAATTTCATCTCATGGCTTTCTTTTGTGCCACCCCTTCTGTGCTTAATACCCTCCTCCATCACTTAGTTTAAACACCAAATATGAGAATAAATCCTGTTCCCATGCCTCCATTAACTGTAACACTCAGGCTGATTGTACATATATATTTAACAATATAGTTTTACACAAGGTGGTAAGAGCACTTTATAATTTGCAGAAGGGCTTGAAACATACAGACTTTCTATTAATATTCATACCATACCACATCCAAACCTAAATCCTAAATAGATGCATTACAATTTATTTACTTAGAAGCATTCAGAATGTCAACAAAACAGCTGCAACTTTTTTTTGCAATTAAACAATGGTACTCGGTTAAAAAGAACAATTATTTTGTATAAACTGCATCAGAGACAACTGCAGATGAAAAATCTACCATCCCCATATATAACTAATTTGTGTAGTGTACCAACAAGAACCTGCTTTAAATTTCCATGCCAATTTACAACCCCCATACTGTACCAGGCAAGGTTAGTGGCTATTGAAAATACCACCAGGACAGGGCTATCTAAAGACACATTCGGTAGTGTGTTAACTATACAAAAAAGACACTGTACAGTTTAAAAACAAATCTTACACAGCCTTACATTTCAATTTTTTTCTTTAAAAGGAGTGAGCTGTTTACAGGGGGGTTAAATGCTTTATAGACAAGGAAAAAATACTGTGCTAGAACCAACTTATTCATCATCATCTTCTTCATCTTCACCCTCTTCACCTTCCTCTTCTTCATCTTCCTCATCTTCTTCCTCCTTCTTTTTCTTGCTCTTTTCAGCCTTGATGACTCCCTTTTTTGCTGCATCAGGCTTTCCTTTAGCTCAGTATGCAGCAATATCCTTTTCGTATTTTTCCTTCAGCTTAGCAGCCTTCTTTTCATAAGGCTATTTTATTATCTGCAGCAGTGTTAGTCCACATTTCTCCCAGTGTCTTTGCCACATCACCAATGGATAGGCCAGGATGTTCTCCTTTGATTTTTGGGTGATATTCAGAACAGAACAAGAAAAAGGCCAAAGGAGGCCTCTTGGATGCTGTTGGGATCCTTGAATTTCTTTTTTGTTTCCCCTTTAGGAGGGATATAGATTTTCATTTCTCTTTCGTAATGGGCCTTGTCCACCTTTGCCATATCTTCAAACTTTCCTTTCTCTTTAGCAGACATAGTCTTTCACCTCTCTGAGTACTTCTTAGAAAACTCTGAGAAGTCGACTGAAGCATCTGGGTGCTTCTTCTTGTGCTTCTCCCGGCAAAGAATGCATATGGTGACATTTTGCCTCTCGGCTTCTTAGGATCTCCTTTGCCCATGTTTAGTTATCTTTCCTCCATGACTCACAGAATCGCCTAGTGCCCATCCGGCTCTCATTTGCCCCGGCACTGTCTCTATGGAGCTCAATGTACTGCAATGCTTTGTTTATAATTTAAAGGCTTAATGGCAATAATCAGGGGGAGAAGAGTATGTAAATTTATTTTACATAACTGACTGAAAAATAAATCCAAGAAATAGTACATAAAATTTAACATAGTCTCACGTGCCCTAAAGGAGGTGGTACCCAATTTAGAGGGGTAATTCCTATGTCCAAATAATCTCCTATTTGGAACTTTTGCAATTGCAGGGTCATTAAATCATCAGTTACCTTTCTGTAAGATGTAGTGCTACTGATCTCCTCAACTAGACAGCCAGGTCTTTTAAGGTCCTTAAAAACAATTGCAAAATTGAAGTGTATGCCCTTCTTTCTAGCTTCTGAGTAGACTTCTATTACTAAACTAGTCAGTTCTTTCAATGTTACATCCATCCAAGTATAGATCTTCAGTTCACTAGATGGTATGTTTTCATGGGAAAATTCATCCATTCTGTGGTGGTGACCGTTTTTGGAGTTGAAAGTCTGCATCAAGAGAGGGCATGTCTTCTCCTGGTCTATTGGCTTTTCAGGCTCCTTAATTTCCTCCTGGATAATGTGTGACACCACTGCCATCTTTCTCCTATGTCGCTTGACAGTATTAATAACAGATTTGACATGCAGAAGATAGGATCTCTAATCTAGAAGACAAAGCCTCTGACTTAGACAAAGCCACCAAAAAGAAAGAATAAAATAACCAAAAAAATGAGGACACCATATGGGAAATACTAGATATCATTAAATACCTGAATAACCAAATAGTTGATATTCTGAAAGATGAAGAATCTGATAAGGGCATAGAAAATCTATTTCATGAAATAAATGAAGAAAACTTTCCAAACCTACAAAAACATTCAGAAATACAGACCAGGAAATAGAAATAGCACCAAAATCAACATAAGAAGATCCTTCCCCCAGCACATTATAGCCAGATTTGTCAAAATCAAAGACAAAGACAAAATTCTAAAAATGTTGAGAGAGAAATGTCAAGTTACTTAAAAAGGTTACACTATTAGGTTAATGTCAGACCTCTCGACTGAAACAATGCAAACAATGAAGGAATGGGCAGACATATTTAAAATGCTCGAAGAAAGAGAATTTCAACCAAGAGTACCTGTACCTGGCAAGATTATTCTTCAAATGGGAAGAAAAGATCTAATCAGTCTCAGATAAACAAAACCTGAAAAAAATTTACCAACACAAGACCAGTTCTTTGGGACCAACAGATGGTGTTGCAGTTACATAGTTGAACTTCTACATGGCCAACCAACTACAGTTCAAGTCCTGAACCCAGTGGCTTGAAACTCATCCCAGGCATATATGTGTGCATGCCCAAGGTCCTGGGAGAATGAAGGAGAAGGGATTGTAGCATGGACAATCTCCCTAGGGCATGATTTCTCACTTTACCTCTCAATGTCTTTGTCTCTGTCTGTATCTCTCTCCAGTGAGTGCATGCACCTTAAGGCAAAAACCTCTAAAAACAAACAAACAACAAAAACCAGCTCTTCAAGAAGTACTGAAAGGAGTACTATATCAGGAAAACTAAAGGGAGACAAACAGAAATAAGAGAACAAAGAACCAACAAGAAAATGTCTGACCAAATGGCAGGGGCAAGTCCCCAAATATTGATAATAACTTTGAATGTTAATGGATTAAATTATCCAATTAAAAGGTACAGATGGACTGAATGGACTAAAAAAAAACCCTGAAACCCTCTATCTGTTGCCTACAAGAAATGCACCTTATGGATAAAGACATACATAGACTAAAAGTGAAGTAATGGAAGAAGATATTCCATGCAAATAGAAATTTAAAAAATGCTGGATTCACAATACTGATATAAGACAAAATAGAAATTAAGAGAAAAACTGTAAGAAGAGACAAAGAAGGTCACTATATAGTACTAAAAGGGCTAATTCACCAAGAATATACGAAACTTATAAATATCTATGTAACCAACACTGGAGCATGCAAATACATGAAAGAAAGATTGTGATATATAAAGGAAGAGGTAGACTGCAACACACTAATTTTTGGGGATCTCAATCCCCCACTGTCTCCTTTGGACAGATCATCCAGACAAAAAATAAGCAAAGAGATAGGATCTAAACAACACCATAAATCAAATGGACTTGATAGATATCTATAGAACTTTCCACTCAACAACCACAAAATATACATTTTTCTCATCCCTGCATGGAACATTTTCAAAGATTTACCACATTATTGGGTACAAAACAAGCCTTTACATATTCAAAGGTATAGAAACTGTATCCAGCATCTTCTACTACCACAATGGAATTACGCTTGAAATTAACTACAGAAAAAATCCTTGAAAATATATAAACACATGGAAACTAAACAACTTATCCCTGAATGACCTCACCACTACTGAAGAAATTAAGGCTGAAATCAAAACATTCACTGAAACCAATGATAACAAGCACACAAGTTTTCATAACCTATAGGATGCAATGGAAGTAGTCATTAGAGCAAAGTTCATAGCAATTAGTGCACATAAAAAATATGTAAATGTGGTAAATAAAAAAAAACTAACAACATATTCCAAGTAACTTGAAAAACAACAATAACAAAACCCCAAAAATACCAGGAGAAAAGAAACAATACACATTAGAGCAGAAATAAATGAAATAGAGAATAAACAAACTATATAGAAAATAAATGAAATCAAAGGCTGGTTCTTTGAGAAGATAAATAAAATTGACACACCATTAGTTAGACTGAGAAGGACAGAGAAAGGAACCAGATAAATCAAATCAGCAATGAAACACACAATATTACAACAGACATAACACCAATACAAAACATCATTAGAGAATACTATGAACGACTATATGCCAACAAACAAAATCTGGATGTGATGGACAAATTCCTGTACACATACAACGTACCAAGATTGCATCAGGAAGACACAGAAAGCTTGAATAGATCCATAACAAGCAATGAGACTGAATCAGTAATAAATAGTCTCCCAACAAAGAAAAGCCCAGGTCACAATGGTTTCACTTCAGAATTCTACAAAACTTTTAAAAGAATAGCTAACAGTCATTCTACTCAAACTGTTTCTAAAGATCCAAAAGGAAACAAGCCTCCCATATTCATTCTATGAAGCCTCCATCACCTTCATCCCCCAAACAAACAAGGACATAACAAAAAAATAAACCTACAGAGCAATATCCCTGATGAAAACAGATGCAAAATTTATCAACTAGAGGGACCAGCAGATGACATAATGGTTACATCACTGGACTTCCACATAGTTGACCACAGTTCAAGCCCCAGACCTGGTGGCTTAAAACTCATGTCAGACACGTGTGTGTGCATGCTGAAAATCCCAAGAAGAGAAGGAGGAGAAGGGATTGTGGCTTGGCCATTCTCTCTGGGTGGTGATTGCTCACTTTCTGCCTCTCTGTCTCTCTCTGTCTTTCTGGGGAGCACACACAACCCATAGCAAAAATCTCTCATAAAAATTTCTCAACTAGATACTGGCAAATCGTATCCAATGACACACTTAAAAGATTAGACACCATGAACAGGTAGGCTTTATTCTAGGGATACAAGCATGGTTCAACATATGCAAAACCATGAATATAATATATAACATTAACAGAAGGAAAGATAAAACAAAACCATATGATCATATCAATCAGTGCAGAAAAAGCATTTGATAATATACAACATCTCTTCATGATTGAGACTCTCAGCAAAATCGGCTGAGACCTTTCTCAACAGAATAAAAGTTATATACAAAAAAAACCATAGCTAACATCACACTGAATGGGAAAAAAACCGAAAGCTTTATACTAAACACAGCAACAAGACAAGACTGCCCACTTTCTCCCCTTTTCAGTATAGTACTGGAAGTCCTAGCCAATGCAATCAGACAAGAGGATAAAATAAAAGGCATTCAAACAGGGAAAAGAGAAATGAAATCATCTCTTTTTGCAGATGACATGATTATATACATAGAAAATCCAAAATAATCCTCAAAAAATGTCCTGGAAGTGATAAATGAATACAGTAAAGTAGCAAGATACAAAATCAACATACAAAACTATAGAATATCTATACACCAACAATGAACAGACTGAGGTAGAACTGAAGAAAGCAATCCCATTTACAATAGCCACAGAAACAATAAGATACCTAGGAAATATTTTTACAAGCAAAATGAGAAATAGTGATTGACTGTTTGTGAGATTTAAGCCACCGGGTCCGGGACACGAACCACGGTCGACTATGTGGGAGTCCAGCGACATAGCCATTACGCTAACTGCTGCATGCATGGCATTCCCTTTTGAAAAAGCAATGTAATACACTGTAAAGTTATATGTAATCCAATGTAATATAAAGAAGATTATGATGATAATAAAAAATAAAAAAAATACCTAGGAATAAATCTAACCAAGAAAGTCAAAGACCTCTACAAGGTAAACTACAAAAAATTCAAAAAATGGGAATCAGCAGTTAGCATAATGGCTATGTCGCTGGACTCCCACGTAGTTAACCACGGTTCGCGTCCCGGACCCGGTGGCTTAAACTCACGCCGGGCACGTGTGTGTGCGTGCCCAAGATCCCGAGAGGAGAATGGAGGAGAAGGGATTGCGGTGTG
>NW_006203797.1:133566-139559 GCF_000334495.1 Tupaia belangeri chinensis | reverse complement strand
ATTGATGATAACATGCATGATTAAGCCACTATGCAGTATATTCTGGATGGGAAATCACATTTTGTATGCTGTGATGATGCTTAGTGAATGAATGTAAATTAGTTAATTAATTAAAAATAAAAGAATTTAAAAAGAAATAAGAATGAAATAGGGGGCATCTCACTCCCTGACCACAAAATACATTACAAAACTGTAATAATAAAAAAGACATGGTACTAACCCAAAAATAGGCACATAGACCAATGGGATAAAATAGAGACCCTGTAAATAAACCCCAAAATATACAGCCAACTGATTTTTCACAAAGAGCACCAGACAATCTTCTGGGAAAAAGAAAATATCTTCAGCAAATGGTGCTGGAAAAATTGGATATAGACCCACAGAAAAATGAAACTGGACCTCTCTCTCTCTCTCACCATTAACAAATATCAACTCAAAATGGATCAAAGATTTAAACATAAAACATCAAACTATAAAACTACTGGTGGAAAACACAGAGGAAACTCCTGGAGACATTGGAGTAGGCAAAGGTTTCTTAAATAAGACTCTCAAAGCACAGTCAATAAACCCCAAAATAGTCAAGTGAGATTACATCAAGTGAAAAAGCTTCTGCAAAACAAGAGTCATTAGAGTGAATCAGCAGCCCTCAAAATAGGACAGCATATTTGCAAATTCTCTTTCAGATAAGGGATTGATAACCAAAATATACAGGAAACTCAAGAAACTAACCTGACCCCCCCCAAAAAAAATACTCAGCTCAAATAAAAGATGGGCAAATGAGCTGAACAGACAACTCTCCAAGGAAGACATATGAACAGCCACAAAAGGCATATGAAATGCTCAACCTCCCTTATCATAAGGGAGATGCAAATCAAAAGTACAATGAGATACCACCTAACCCCAATCAGAATGGCTAAGATGAAGAACATAAAGAATGGGGCCAGCAGATAGCGTAATGGTTACATTGTTGAACCCCCACATAGTAGACACTGTTCGAGTCTCGGACCCAGTGACTTAAAACTCCGGCTGAGTATGTGTGAATGTGTGCCCAAAATCCAGAGAAGAGAATGGAGGAGAAGGGATTGTGGTGTGACCATTCCCCCTGGGGGATGATTTCTCCCTTTCTACCTCTCTCTGTGTCTCAACAAGTACATGTTCTCTATAGCAAAAAGTCTCTCTAAAACAAACAAACAAAAAAGAACAGAGGTAATTTAATGACTGGGTGCATTCCTAAACTCAATGATGACTGAAAACAACGTAAAATTGTAGGGAGGGGGTATGAGTCCTATTAGGCAGGAGAGAGTAAATCATCATTTTTATGGTGTAAATGATGTCCTCTGTGTTTCATGTTCAGATATGAATAAGTAATAGTCTTCTTTTCACAGCCCTTGTGGTCAGAGTGGCCTTATCTGATTTCAATGCTCTGCAAACATGTCCATGTTCAACAGAACACGGGTCCCTTGACAGTGACATTTCTGCAATAACTCAAGGCAGCACCAAAACTTCTCTGAATATATCAAAAAGCTTCTGGATATCAGGACCTGTTTTTGTCAACCTTCTGTAGTGTGGAGAATGTGCATTGGAACATCTGATGAAAGACAAGGGTTGGGACCAGCAGTTAGCGTAATGGCTATGTCACTGGACTTCCACGTAGTCGACCGCGGTTCGCGTCCCGGACCCAGTGTCTTAGACTCACACTGGGCGCGCGTGTGTGTGTGTGCCCAAGATCCCGAGAGGAGAATGGAGGAGAAGGGATTGCAGCATGGCCATCCCCCCTGGGGGGTGATTTCTTGCTTTCTGTCTCTCTGTCTTTCTCTGTCTGGCGAGCGCCCCTCTAAAAAAAAAAAAAACTAGGGCCTCCTTCACAGAAAAGTAAATCAAAACACTACTTTTAGTAATAAAATTCAAATAGTGTTCAGCCTCCATTCCCACCACATTCATGAACTTCACGGACAAAACTAATCCAAATTCTCCCATACAGCAAAAGTGACAATTTTTCAGACACCACAGATATGAGTAAATGAATTATTTTTCTCTCAGAGGTGCAAACCTAGGACCGCCTCCTCCCTCAAGAAGAGCTGTCTTCAGAGAGCAGCAGGTTGGCTTTGCTTTAAACAATGTCAAAACAGCATTTGGCTCTGGAGTTTACCAAGTACTCGCATATACAAATTTGACTTCAACTTCCTCCTGCCATCCACTACCAAATATATCAACATACTGGACACACTCTTAAGTTTTAGCTGTTACTACTACCTTCAGCAAAAACCCTGGATTCTCATTCTCTTTATCCTCCCTCAGATTTTTCATGCTGACATGTGTTGAAGGATAGGCCGTGCTCTCTATGCTCTCTTCAAAGCTTATTGCTTACCCAGTCCATTCCCACAACTCCCAGGAATCCCCTAAGTCCCTTAAATCCCTACTTCCCAAGGCACTTGGCACTCCTGACCCCCTTGAGGCCTAGCACTGCTCTCATCTGGTTCTTGGACCCCTCCCTGTCCATGTCCTCATCCAGAAGATCATCTTTTTCAGCTCTTCTCTCTTGTGTCTTCTCTCGGCAGGATGGGAAGGAACCACAGATTCCATCCACAGTGGCCTTAGGTTATATCAATATCCTCCACAGGTCCCCCTGCTTCAAGGTGTCTTCTCCTACATACTATTCAGAACCAAATAGCCAGAGGGACCGCTCAAAGAGTCCAAATCCTTCAGAGACTCACAGATTATGCTCTGTAAAAGCCAAATAACTTAACAGTAGCTGATACAGCCCCACACAGCCCAAATCTCTATTTCCACTCTGATCAACTTTCCTCCTATTGTAGCTCTCACTTCCTCTGCTTCATCAACTTTGCTTTTATCTTAAACACCTCAGATCTACTCTCACCTCACAATTTTTGTACAAGCTGCACTCTCTCTGAATCACTCATCGCACAATAGGTGGCTTGCTGACATCTCCTCCAAGAATTTGTGCCACTGTTGTTTTTCAATGAGGCTGACTCTGGCCACCCCGTTCTAAAATGCAAAGCAACTCCTTCTCTAGGTCTGTGGAAGTACTAGCTTTGCTGTACCTTTCCACAGCATGTATTACTTTCCAACATGCAGTGTATTTAATTTTATATTATGTTTATTGCCTCTCTTATTCTCCTCTTGTGAGAAAATTACCTTCACAGGACAAAGATTATTGAAACATTCTCCTCTTGTGAGAAAATTACCTTCACATGTCAAAGATTATTGACTCTTTTATTTGTTGAATCATTGCAAATATCCAGAACAGGGTCTGCTTCTTAGTCCGTTCTCAACAAATATTTACTAAATGAACAAACAAATAAAATACCTTTATGGGAGTAAGTAATATAAGTAGATAAGCAGTGAACAAGTGCTAGGACTTATTATCAATTAATTCTATCATAAATTACATTGGTGTTCCAAAAAGGAGTTCTGGTACAAAAGCATGTACTTCAATCAATACATTTCTCCTCCCTCTGCCACTCTCAGTCTCTTTCTCTCTCACACACACACTATACTTGATCCCTACAAAGGAATGACAACTGACAACACACTGGGTAGTTGGCCTTTACGGTAAACCTCAAGAACACCATGGCAAGTGCTGGACTTTTTATTTCCACGTCCTGGGGGCAGGCTTAGATCACAAATTTTAATCAAACATCTGGTCCTCCCAGGGAACCTCAGAGAGCCCCTATGTGCCCTCAGCACATAGAAACTTGAGCCCAAAGCGAGTTCCTCTGGGCATCCTAATGGTGCTTCTAGGATTGATGGGAGGGGTCAAGGGTGTTTACACCCACCACCTCTTACTGGCCAAGGTAGCCTCCCCCCCTCCCACTTCACCCACTTCCGCTCACTTCTGATTGCCTGGAAGACAGGAGGGGGTTAGCCCAACAGAGATCTGTGCAAAAGGGCAAGAGCATAAGGGGCAGGCACATTGAAGCTCCTAGGGTGACACTGGCATACTGCATCTCCTCAGGGCTGCTCACTAGTGCTTGGGTACCATTCTGCAGATGCTAAGGAAGAAAAACTAGATACTGATCTTTGAGGAGTCACTATGACCCTCAGATGTCCCAACAGAGCAGGCATCGTGCTTCATTGCTCTTAAGCAATGTAGTGCTCATGCCTGTAGTGGCAACTGAGATGGCCACTGCCTTCTTCTGGAAGAGGACAGATCTTGCCCTGGGACAGCAGCCAAGGCATAGACGTGGGACCCAACTGTTAGCAAGCAGTCTCAAGGGAACTTCACAGGAGACAACAGACAAAAAGCATGAGTCACTAAGCCACATTCTGAAGCCCATTCCAATGGCGCCTTCAGCATTGGTGGAAGGAGTCCCATGTGTCCACATCCACTGGACCCTACTTGCTACCAGGAAGACAGCATGATGGCACCACACCAGAAATTCCAATGTTCCCTTCGTGCTCTTTTCTGTGCAACTAGGCTAATGCAGGGCTCCGCCCTTTCTGCTATCAGCCAATGGGGATGCAGCAGGAGATGCGCCACAGGCCAATAGAAGGCAGTGGGCGTGGAGACACACAGCTCCTCCCATCAATACTATGGGCGCCATTATCCTGGCCTCAAGATCTCCGCTGGCGGTTGAGACCATTTGTGTCCTGAGGGGGTACCTCACAGGAGAGTCCCCATGCCCCCAATCCACATTCCTGGAGATACCCCAATGATGTCCTTATCATTGACAGGAGAAGTTGTGTGAGTCCACACCCACTGCACCGTCAGCAAACTCTAATGTATCATCACGTGCTCCTCCATGCACGGGCTCCTGCAGGCCCCGCCCCCTTGCCATCAGCCAATGGAGATGCAGTAAGTGGGTGTGTATGCTCCATGGGCCAATAGAAGGCAGTGGGCGTGGAGACACACAGCTCCTCCCATCAGTGACGCAGGCGCCATTCTCCTGGCTTCGAGAAACTGGCTTCGGGCGGGTCGTGAGCCGGTACAAGCATACTGGGTACTCCTGTGAGGTTCCCTCAGGAAAGCGCAGTTTTGCTTGTGTCCCACCTGGCAAATCCTGAAGAAGAGAAGTAGAACATCGTTCCCCAACAGCAGCTCTGGCCCGAAGAGTCCTGATAAGTAGGCCTCGTGCTTCGTCTCTCACACAAGGCCCAGGCATCACCTTGGTGACGAGGGCACCATGTTCAGGCTTCTGCGGTGGGCCTTGAACTTCTTCCGGGGGAGGGCAGACTCCACCCAGGAGCTACAGTCACAGCAGGCAGAGCTCCCACAAGGTAGCCCTTAATATATCTGCTAGTTCTTTTAAAAGGAGCCTCCCCGAGGGAATCTCTTCACCCTATTCAGGGTCTGTGGGGTTAGGGAGTCCCACATCAAGTGGGCCCCATCTTCTGTATATGTATGTGTGTGTTTGTGGGAGCTGTTTCCAAGTTCCCAGTGCTAGATAGCCAGGCTGGCATGGATCCAAGGCCTCAACTTACCCATGGGTCCAATCTGGAAAGGTGATGGCAGCAATGCCCTCCGCAACTCCTTTGTTCCTGCATGTCCCCATGTGCCTTGTGCAACTACTGCCTTTTTAGTCTTTCCAGTAGTCATGAAACTCCCTAATTTGAGGGATGGTATGCTCTTGTATCCCTAAGAGACAAGAATTTGAAGCCAAGTGGACGAGTCATATATCTGGAGGATAGGGGACCATTGTGCAGGCAGACTGCTTTGGTGAGATCCCATATGTTACTTACCAATTTTTCTCTAGTGCAGAACTTGAAGCAAAAAAGAGAACATCTGTGATTTGAGCTAAGCTTACGTGTTCATATATCTTTTTGTGCTGTCTGCTTAGATGTTTGAGAATCTATAGATTTTGCTACTCATTACATTAGTGAAAATTACAATAGTGGAAAATAGTGGAAAACATAGACTCTTCATATGTATGTACGGTGATCACAACTAAAGCTTTACAATGTAATTTTGCAAGGGACATGTAATTCTAAATAGCTCATATGTGAGTTAATTGTCCCAACAACCCTATTGGGCA
>NW_006203797.1:115796-133548 GCF_000334495.1 Tupaia belangeri chinensis | reverse complement strand
CAGGTAAAAATAGGATGACAGAAGTTCAGATATGTGGCCAAGGTTCCCCAGGTAGTCAGGGTAGGACTTTTTGGAGTGGATGTTTGCATGTCAGGTTATTAATGTGACCTTTGTTTTATAATCTCATAGGTGATGCTAATCTGAAAACTATACAAGGAGTTGTGACCGACATCTGTAGTGATTATGGTGTGATCGATGAGTCAATCTACTTCAGTTGTGATGTTGTCACTGGTAATATCCTTCCAAAAGTTGGACAGAAAGTTACAGCAGTTCTGGAAGAAGGAGAAACATCTGAATGGAAAGCAATCAAAGTAAGATGTTCATGAATAGGGACATTGTCTCTTAATCCAGTGGACTTTACTCTTTCATTCCCTATGTTAATCCTGCCTTTTTATTTGATCTGTGAAATAGATGTTGAGTGGAATTGTAAGTTCCACTCCCCTGAATGTGAAGGTTCTTTTGTGCTAATATTTGTAATGATTACTCATTTTAAGAAAAAATTATATCTCTGTTCTCTTAGTATCTGAACAATAAGGCTAACAATGATATTTATTGGACTTTGCAGTCCCATGACTTCCTTTTATCTGGTAAGAAAACGTTTTCTGGATGATACACTCATAGTAGTGGAATTGACTTGTTGGTGTGTATTTCAAACATTTTCAAAATACTTTTATGGAGGTTTAAGTTAAATGGCACAGAATTCTCTCGAGCATACAGTTGAGTGACTTTTTGTAGATTTACAGAGGCCTCTAAATATCACCTCAGTCCAGATATTTGCCATTTCAGTGACTATTACAAGAATATACTTTAGCTTTAGTGTACTGAAGGATTGTCTCAGCAGCTGTTGGACTGCCAGTTTTCAAATGCTGGTGAGGATAGAAATCTGAAGCCTTTGGAAATATGGTAAGTGAAAGGCATCTTTGAATAATATTTGCATTTCCTTAGAAGTTAATGAGAATGCTGAAATTTTGTTAGAACTTATAAAAAGGGGGGACAAGTGCAAAGTAAAGGTTATAAAGAGAAAGGAACTTATTAGTCTAAAATAACTAGCACAACACGGGGGTCAGACCCTGGGGCATACACCCAGATCCCAGCAGCAGCAGGCACTGAGAGAAGTGTCAAACCAACCACTGCATCTGAGGAAGCAGATTTTTTAACAACAACAAATAGGACCAATAAGTAATTTGGGAAGAGTTCACATTGGTTAAAGGCCACAGAGGAAGGTCTAGGGGAAATGGAAGGTAGGACAGGACTGAATAAAAGTAGAAGATACCTAGGCAGTTTACTGGCAGGAAGGTGTGTGCCCAGCCTTTTAGGAAGCTACTGCAAGTGTTGATCATGAGAAAAGTGTGTCTGTGAAGGTCAGCCATGAGACAACAGGAAGTAATGGATATGCAGACTGCTAGCAGCCCCTTTTCTTCTTTCTGTAATGTATTGATCTGAATTTAATATAGTTATATCTTTTGTACATAAACCGTAAATTCACAGCTTTATTTTGACTTGGATTTTTAAAGCCCTCCTCATTTGAGGTTATTTTTGTAACTTTTCCCTTGTTTCTTCCCCTGGACTTTGATCTCGAATGTTATGGCTTTGCTCCCTATTCCCACAGCTTCTGGTTGATTTTACTCTCTGTCTCCCCCTGCTACCTTCACTCCATCTCCGTTTGCCAGGCAAAATCTTTCTATCCTTTCACAACCCAACTTGAACCTTAGTTCTTCCATGGGATGCCTCTGTTTTCTCTCAGTATGAAATTTTCTTATTCTTCAAATTCCCAGGAACTGTTTTTGAACTTGTTTGATACCATTGGTCACAAATTGTTCAGAACTAGATTATTTTTCAATCTTACAATCATAAAATTGTTAATTTCTAGAATGGAAGCATGACAAGATCTTTATCTTTGAGTGTCGCCCTGTGTGTGCGTTAAACAATGAGTCGGGTTTTCTGGAGCACTTCTTGTATTTTTCAGTTTTACTCTAAGTCCTATATACTTGCAGTAGAGGGACAGAAGGAGAGAGAGAGAGAGGAAAAGTTAGAAATAAGTCCTGGGGGGCTGTCCATGCCACAGTCCCATCTGTTTCACTCTCTTCACCCATTTTTGGGTACACACACATTCACAAACATACCTGGTGCATTTGTCAAGCCTTTGGATATGTGAGTGGAAGTGTGTAGTCAGCATGTGGTTCAAGCTGCTTTAACCACCACAACATCTGCTTAGTGCATTTTAAAAGGTACTGGGATTATTTTTACTATCATCTCATTTTTATAATCTATTTCACATTTGAAATACATTCACTGTAGTTCAGGATGACCACTTAAAATAATTCTCAAACACTAATGGTTTAAACATATAAAAAGTGTCTATTTTTACCTTTTTTCTTGGAAGTAACTGTGTCCTTATCTCACAGGTGGATGTTCTCTCTGAGGATGTTCTCCCTGAGGTTATTGATGACTCTGGACCATCCGATGTTGGAACCAGACTTACAACTGCTCGTGTTACCTCTGTGAGTGCAGATATTGTCTGCATTGATGAGGAGACCTATTTCTCCCTAGATGTTGTTTCTGAAGGTATGATTTACACTTTTCAGAAAACATAATGCATTTTTAGTTGTTTTTCATACTTCAGGTATTTTTGCATGTTTGTGGCTGTAGTTAACAGCTTCATTAAGGGAGGTGGGCCCTTGGAATTGAAAATAAGCTATAATATAGGGACAAACAGAAAAAGGTTACAAAACTTGCTGCCATCACAGTAATTGGGTTAATTTTTCATTCATACAAGTATTGAAGTTCTAATCATCATAAAATGCTAAAAGTGTTGTACAGGATGGTATTTTCAACAAACTTAAAATCTTTCCAAATAGGTTTTGATGATAGCTTGTAGCATTACATGTGTGTTTGTGTATATGTGTGTGAGTGTGTGCATCTATTTTATCCCTAATTATACTTTGTACATGCTACTTGAGCCTGATGCAGCTGTTGGAAGGTTTGATACAAAAGAGAAATTAGCTCAGCCTTTCCAGGCAGCTTGAGGTTTTTCTTTTCCTGAGTGTACAACCAGGACTTGACCTGGATTTGCTTTAAGATTCCACTCTGTCTGTCTGTCGAGAAGAGATTGTGCGAGGCAAGTGTGGAGTGAGAAAATCGGTTAGGAGAACGTTTTAATTCTCCTGATCAGAATGATAGAAATGTGCATGACATCACAGAAAATAAGACTCCAAGGATGGATTTAATTCTGGACATACTGTGAAGCTAGACATAGAAGCATTGTCTCAAGAGGAATAAAGAAAGAAGTAAAACATTTAAGAAACACAAAATGGAAAATTATCTGTTGAAGATAATAAGTATGGTAATATCTTTGATCGGGCCAATATTCAATGTGTTCTGCATATGAAAATTCATTTCGTATGCTGTAATGGTATACAGTGAATAAATATAAAATTTTTAAAAAGCATTGGCTGATAGCATGGACCACTGGCATGAAAGAAAAGGAGTCAAAGATAACTCCAGTGTTTTGATTTGAGCCATGGTAGAGGGAAGTTGCCAATTTGGACTGTGGCAGAATGAGATTATGGAAATGTAAAGAATGTTAAGTAGAGCAAAAATCCAGCTTTAGATATGATGCAACTCCATAGGCATAAGGACAATTGAAATCTGACGTCACTTACAGGTATATACCTTTTAGACTTATCACCCTAGAGATATTCTGTACATTCACAAAAGCAAATTGTAAAAGGGTTAAGAGAAAGAGGGAAGAAAAAAAAGAAAAACATTCAATGGACACAAAAATGGAAAATGATTGATGATAATGTATATGGTAATATCTTTGACTGGATTTATATTCAGTGTATCCATATTCATGCTGGGAAAATTCATTTTATATGCAGAAGAGATGTATAGCATTTAAATGTAAAAATAAAAAAATAAATAAGAAGAAAATGATATCGTGTTGGATACATGTGCACCCAAAATCCTAAGAGAAGAATGGAGGAGAAGGGATTGTGGCATGGCCATACCCATTGGGGGATGATTTCTCCGTTTCTATCTCTCTCTTTCTCTGGTGAACACACATGCTCTATAGCAAAAATCTCTCAAAAAGGGTGGGGGGGAGTAAAAAGGAAGAGATCCAACTCAGTTTCTTATAGCCATAAATGTAAGATACCTGTTTAAGACTTCATCACTTGACCAGACAGCCTGTTGAAACTGATTAATTCTTATAGTAATACTAGGAGTCCTCAAGATATTCATTAACAATAGAGCTCATAAAAAATTAAGTGAGGATTTCAATATTTTTCTCCAAATACATTCATATTTTAATTCCATTTCCCCCCACCCAAACTTTTAAAAGTCTCTTATTGTTTTCTAGTATCACTGCCACCACTATTAGTAATCAACATTTATTTCATGGTTGTGCCACTTGTTTTTGTTTTTTATTTTTGCTATCAAGTATATGTCCTCATCAGAGAGAGACAGAGATAGAAGAGAAAGTGAGAAATCAGTCCACGGAGGGGATGGCTACACTGCAGTCCCTTTGCCTCCATTCTACTCTTTGGATTTTGGGCACACACATGCACACGCCCTGCCTGATATTTAAGGTACTGGAGTCTAGACTCAAATCTTGAAAGAGGCAATATGGGATCTAGTGCTTTAACCACCACATTACCTGATGGCCTATTCCATGAGTTTTTAAATTTTTTTTTCAACACATTAACGATCACATCAACTCTATGTTAAGAGGGCTATTATGGTTCCTCTCATGTTATAGATGATGAAAATAGACACTGAGAGATTAAGGTGGCAGACTAAAAAAGTGGCAAATATAAGATTTGAACACAAGTAGCCAGAGTCAAACTCTTCATCTTACTATGGATTTGATTACCTGTCCAGAGGACCTGTGAACATGAGCAAGTGCTGAATACATCCTGTACTGCTCCCAAAAACATTGACGGTGATACAGCGTGATGCATCTTATTTGACACCTGACAAATGGTAGAGGAGAGTCAGTGCCTCAAAGATTATAAACTTCCCTTCTGACAGAAGGGACTGTTTCAGATTTTATGCCTTACAAGGGTGACTGGGTAGAAGTTGAGTATTCCTGCCTTCCTGGTCCATATAACATCAAGGTGCACTCAGCAAAGCCCTTATTCTGTAAGCATCTGGAGGAGGTAATTTGTTTCTACATTATACTTCCCATTTGTATCTCCCAGTCATTCCCTTAATGGTAATATTTGTTCTTAGGGCTCTATTGGATGTACTGTAAAATACAGAAAGTATATGTTTGCAAAGAGGAGCCTTTGCATTGAGAAAATTAGCTCTTCTTTGCAAATATATATTGTCTACATAAAGGCAGAATGAACAATGGTAATTAAGGCAGCTGGATCTCACATGGCCGAGTACACAGTTCAAGTACCAGACCAGCTGTTTCAAGAGATACATCAGGCATAAGTATATGCATGTCCAAAATCCCGAAACAAAGGGAATGTAATAGAGGAGGGATTGTGGTGTGACCGTTACCCATTGGGGGTACTTTCTCCCTTTCCCTCTCTTCTCCATCTCTTTGAGGTGAGTGCATACACCCTCTGACAAAATAAATGACAACAACCAGAAAAGAACAGTCAGTTCCTCCAAAGTAAAACAGAAAATAATATAGACAATCCATATCATGAAGTTTTATGTTATGCAGATCATTGGGTAGAACAATGATATTAGGATTTTCTGAGAACAACAGAAAGAAAAACAATTAGTGTGCAATAGGTGCTTGGGGGAAAAATTAATGAAGTCTAATGTGGAATTTGAACTTGCCAATGAAACTAGGTCTGCTTTGTGTAGCGCAGCCTGAAAATGGATAGGAAAGTAAGTGAAATAGAGGTCATTGTGGGTAATATTCAGAGCAGACTTTCTGATTAGAGATATGGGCCCCATCCCCAGAGGTTCTGATTTACTTGGTTTGAGGCAGATTACTTTCACAGCCACATTTACTAAGCATCCCTGGTGTTGACATTGTACAAGCCAGGCTGGTAAACAGATGGGGATTAAGTGACCTGTAGGTTAGAGTCTGAGACATGAGGTGCTGAGTCTGTCCCAGGGCAGTATGCTTGCAGTAATCATGTCTATAATTTGTCATTGCAGGTCTGCATCACCAGCCTACAGGGAAGAAATGGAGTGGTTGACAATACTGTCTTCTTCACTTTGGATTCTCTGAAGCTTCCTGATGGATACAGTCCCCAAAAATATGATATTGTTGATGTTGTCATAGTGGGAAGTATTCAGTCATGCTATGTTTGGAGAGCAATTTCTATGACTCCAGTGCCAAATTAGTTATAGAAATATATTGTTTCCTGTTTATGAGTTTTCTATGAACTATAAATAGCCTAGTTGAACTGAAAACTTAGTAAGCATAAGCAATATTTAGGCACAACTCCATAGTAAACTCAGTTAAGATAACATATAGTCCCTAGATATGAAGAACCCACTTTAGAAATTACCTTAAACATTTAGAAGCATACTAACGCTGCCTCATTACTGCAAGAAAGGATTCTTAGAAATTATTCTGCAATTAAATTTAAACTGTTTTTCATGGCAAGGACTAGATTTTGTGGCCCTAAACTAACCATCAAAGGTATAATGTTTACCTCAAGAGCCAGCATAGAGAGCATGTTGATGCCATGATTTAAAGTTGCATTTTGCCTTCACTTTTGTTATAGGTTTGTTTTCTTCATAACATTTTCCATTTATTGTCCCATAGAAAATTGGGTATATTTCTTGTTTACTTATGTTTCTTCTTGTCCATGATAATATGTAAACTCCACAAGGCAAGTTTATATTTTTAGTATGCTTTTTCATTAACACATCACCACACACTTAAAATAGTATCTGGCACGACTATGGTCAGGGAAAATGCTATGAAATTCAATAAATAAATGATGTCACCAGCAGATGTTTGCATGTGGTTAATTCATCACTCTTTCTCTATGGACAAAATGCTTGAACAATCCATTAAAACCTCAGTTGGGGGACCAGCAGGTGGTGTAGTGGTTAAGGTGCTGGACTTGCACATGGCCAGCAGTGGTTCAAGCCCCAGACCCAGTGGCTTGAAACATGCTGCCCACATGTGTATGCGTTCCCAAAATCCTGAGAGGAGAAGAACGGAAAAGAAAGGAATGCAGAATGCTCGTCCTCTGCTCCCCAGGAGGAGGGGTTATTTCCCACTTTCTCTATTTCCCTCTGTCTCTCCAGCAATCACATGCACCCTATAGCAAAAACCTATCTCTAAAAAAAGAAGAAACCTCAGTTGAGTTTGTAAACGTAAATATTTCCAGATGTGCTGCACCTGAGCTCCTTGAGCCACTTTGTTGGGGAGGGGTAGCCCATGTGCAGACCTGACTCGGGGGGCAAACTAGGAGCCTCTTGAAGGGAGAAGAAGCTGTGGTGCTAGAATCCCACAGGTACACCCCATGAAACCCCTTGCCTTCTCCTAATAGCATTTAATCATGTACCTATCACCTAGAGGAAGGGCTTGAGACCTTTAGATATCAGTGGAATATGGCTATGGTCTCACCTCCTTCCCCCGACCTGGCATTTATAGGCCAACCCAATCCCCATGCCCCTTAACTTAGACTTAGTTTCTAAGTGTGCTTGTAGCTCAAATGGAAACTGTCAACCATTTGGTGGTCAATTTCCCACTTTACGGGAATGAAGAGTGAATATATTAAAGAATTTACATCATTTCTCATGGATTCACCCTCTTCAAATGACAATTTTTTTTGTGCAAAGCCCTTATCAAAGTACAGATTTTATAGCTTTAAACCAAAACTACAACTCTCAGATCTTATTGGAACCTATTTTCAGTTAGTGCTCCCTGGAACAGAAGCTGCTATGATAGTAACAGGCAAGATGGAGTGATTTACGGTAACTTCTGATCCCTGTGAAAGTTGTCATTCAAATGCAGCTTCCCACTTTCTGGGAATTCTAAAGATGTCTACTATTGGACTTAACAGGTGCATGAGCAAAAGATTCTCCCGCCTCTTCACTTCACTCTCCAGTTTGACTGACGTGGGAAAGCCCTGCAGAGGACCTCAGGGTTATGGTAGGCCTAATCAGGTGGCAATTCATTCATAGCCATTATTTCACGAACATCCTGAAGTGAATGAATCACTTAGTCACCTTGGATTCTGCAGTTGTGATGATTAATGGGATTCTGTAAGTTTATTTATTTATTTATTTATTTATTTTTGAGAGGTTTTTGCTATAGGGCGCGTGTGCTTGCCAGACAGAGAAATAGAAAGTGAGAAATCATCCCCCAGGGGGGATGGCCATGCTGCAACCCCTTCTCCTCCATTCTCCTCCCGAGATCTTGGGCATGCACGCACACGCGCCTGACGTGAGTTTAAGCCACCGGGTCCAGGACGCGAACTGCGGTCGACTACATGGGAGTCTAGCGACATAGCCATTACGCTAACTGCTGGTCTCAGATTCTGTAAGTTTTAAAAGAATGTCAAGGGCCAGCCATTGGAGAGGTGGTTAAAGTGGCTGGATCTACATCACTGCATGGTTTAAGTCCAAAACTTGGAGGCTTGAAAGCACACTGGATACAGGTGCATGAGTGTGTGTGTTTGTGTATGCATGTGTGTCTATACTCAAAATCTTGAAAGAAGTAATTGAGGAGACCAGCAGGTCTGGTAGTGAAGATGCTAAACTCCCACATGGCCAACCACAGTTGGTGTCCCAGACCTGGCAGCTTGCTTTCTCTTTCTCATTGTCTCCCTCTGGTCAAATTAAATAGATAAGTAAATAATAACAAATAAAATGAATATAAGTTGTAATTGAGAAGGTTTTGTGTATGACCATCCCTCATAGGGGAATCTTTCTCACTTTCTCTCTCATGAAGCATCTCATAGCACAAACAATATCTAATAAATTTTTAAAAAATAACAAACACCACAATTCATTTGCTTCTGGGCATCCCCAGAAGCAGTATATTTCAAATATTTTTATTCAAGAATACACTATCTCTGAGGTTGAATATAATAATTTATAGGACAAGATGTGTGATCACCTCATCAAGACACCTCCCTAAATTAATGACATGGTGCTGGAACCTGGGAGCAAAGGATATTGACTCTAGTTAGAAATCCATTTTGGGCCAATGGAAAAGATAAATAAAAGTACAGGAACTTGCTACGATGAGCTTCTAGTTCTCCAATTATATCCAAAAGACTTTCCAAGAGGCATATTTTTGGTGGGTTTCAGAAGTTCTGATACATAAATAAATGGCCTTTCACTGATTTAGGGATAAATTCACTAAAGAAAAGGAAATAAATGTGTTTTTTTAAAGAGAGAGATTTTTGCTATAGGGTGTGTGTACTCACCTGAGAAACAGAGACAAAGTGCCAAATCCCTCCCCCAGGGGGATTGCCATGCCACAGTCCTTTCTCCTCCATTCTCCTGTCAGGATTTTGGGCATGCACACACATGTACCTGGCATGAGTTTTAAGCCACTGGGTCCAGGACTTAAACTGCGGTCAACTATGTAGAGTCCAGTGACGTAACCATTATACCATCTGCTGGTCCCATAAATGTTCTTGAACAAAATAGGATACAGTCATTTATTTTTTAAGTTTGATTGAAGTGGTAGGTAGTGGTGAGTGTACAATTACATTTTGAAATAATTGACAGGGTATGTGGATAGATGGATGGAATGTGTGAAAAACATCAAAAGAGAGCTAAGGGTTATGGTATGCACATTATGTTAACCCACTTTGTGAATTGAAATGATGTTTCTCAGATGAAGAATATTGGGGGCAAAGCAAATATTAGGTGCAGATCAGAATATGCAATTTTTGATGTAACTTTGAGATGCCTATGGGACATCCATCTCTGTAACACAGCATTTATGGGAAATTGGGAGTCACGAGCATTTAGATGACATGGGGTTATTTGTAGATAAAGAAGTTCTTTAGAGCCCAAACCATGGAGCAGCTAATATGAACCTGAGAGGAAATGGATCTAGCAAATGAGGTTACAGAACAGCATCTTAAGGAGAAGGTGGTCATACAAAAAAAGACAAAGGTCTTATTTCAGGAACTAGGCCTTCTTGGCCTGGGTCAAGTGCTAAGAGGTTGACTGATATAAGCATACAATATTAACCATTGTATTTAGTGGCCTGGACGTTTTTGGTGATTTCTAAAACACTTTAAGGAGCAGGATGGGAATAAAAGCCTGGTCACAGAGGGATGAGGAGGCAATGAGAGGCCAGGAAATGTGCATAGATAATTCTTTAAACATGATTTTCTATGAGTGGACAAGGGGGCAAGGCAGTGTGACTGTTGTGAGATAATGTCAAGATTTACTTTTATTTGCAACACTAGGGGTGATTAATGTATTTTTTCAGAGGGTTTTGCCATAGGGCTTGTGCACTCACCAGAGAGAAAGAAACAGTAAGAAGGAAAGTGAGAAATCACCTCCCATGGGGGATGGCCACACTTCAATCTCTTCTTTATTCTCTTCCTGGGATCTTGGGCACGTACACACATGTGTGTGGCATGATTTTCAAGCCACCTGGTTTAGGACTTGAAATGCAGTTGGCCATGTGGGAGTTCAATGATGTAACTACTACACCATCTGTGGCCCCTGTATTTCTTTTAAGATGTGCAATTCCAGAGTATTTTCCTACATTGATTCATTAGAGAGAAAAAGATTGCTGATGTAGGAGAAAGAGAAGCAATAATTGTAGAAGTGAAGTCTTCATGGATACAAGAGAGAATAGTGCTGTGGGCTCAATGGAAAGGTTGGTCCCAAGGAAGGTCTTGGGCATCCCTCCAGTGTTACAAGAGGGAAGGAAGAACGAATTAACACAGGTGCCAGGAGGATGATGCTGGAGCTCTTCTAGATGGCAGCTAGTGTACTCTGGCTCCCAGGGTGCAGCTCTACACATCCTTGCCTCAGTGCACTTTTCCCCTTTTTCTTTGTCTTGGGATGCCCTCACAGTAGCTGAGGAAGTACACAATCATGCAACAAGCAATGGCTTTCTGCCCAGCATCAAGTGTTACCATAACATCGCATTACATACTGTTCAGCCAGAAAGAACAACTGCAAAATAGAAGTGATAAAGAGAAATTAATGTATTGATCTTTCAAAAGGAGCACACAATCAGAGTCAGACCCTGGGCCATATAGTCAGATCCCACCAGCAGAAGGGTCAGAGAGAAGTGTCAGACATATTGGTCAGCTCTGATGGAAGGAGCTTCTTTTAAACTAGAAAAAGAGGTATGCATGTAAGGTGTTTGGAGAGAGTTCACATTGGTCCAAAGTAACATAGGAGGAAATGTGGGAAGGGACAAGATGGTGAAAAAGCCAATCAGCAGAAGTTGCCTGAGGAAGTTTACTGGCAAAAGGATAATGGGCTCCTTCTTGTTAGTGTCAGCAAGGTGCATGCTCACCCTCAAAGGAGGCTGGTGCCAGGGTTTCTCATAGGAAAAGAAAAAAGTCTTTGTGGAAGACAATCATGCAGAAAATAGGAAGTAAGCAGGCTGTCAGCACCCCTTCTTCCTCCTCCTGTTCTCTTGCCTCATTTAGCAAAGCAATGATTTCTCTGGATAAACTTTTTCTTCCCAATATTTGATACCATAGATATAAGGCAAAGGTAAGCTTCCGCATACACTGTGGCCTCTACACAGAGCCTAGGCCCAGATCTGCTTGAATGCCCTGACATTGAGACCTTACAGTAAACCTGTCTGTGGTAACTATGTAAGGTGATCTAGGTTTTAATTAATTTGATTGGGGTAACATTTAATAATGTAGATGTATATCAAGTTATGACATTGTACCCTTAAATATGTACAGTTTTACTCGTTAATTATAGCCCAACAGAACTGAAAAATATAGAATAAAAATAAATAAATAAATAAATAAAAAGTATATGGTAATGTACAGAGTGTTCCATTCCTCCTTTGATGCTCTCTACATGGGGACAAAAGAAGGAAAGAAGAAAGAAACCAAGTCAGCTAAAAGGCATTCACTTTCAGCAAGTCCAAACAATAAAAAGTATCTGTTGTGGGCCGGTAGGTGGCGTGATGGGCACTGGGCTTCCACATGACTGACTGCGGTTTGAGTCCCAGACCTGGCAGCTTGCCTTCTTACTTTCTCTCTCTCATTCTGTCTCTCTCTGGTCAAGTTAAAATAAATGAATGAATGAATAAATAAAGTTCAACAAAATAATTCTTTTTAAAAAAGTATCTGTTGATAATAATGTGTTTAGTAATATCTTTGACTGGACTAATATATAGTATTCATGCTGGGAAAATTATTTCTGTATGTTGTTAAAATGTACAGTGACTAAATGTAGATATATGTTCCATGGGTTAATTTTCATGTTTCCTTTTTTACTTATATGACAGAGAACTGAGATTTTAAGAATTTTAATGCACTTTTTATACATTCTTGAAAAGGCTATACAAGTTTAGATTTTTACTGTCAACCCTTTTATCTAACACAGCCACTGACTCTGCTTATTCAGAGGCTCACACTCTTTTTTTTTTCTTTTGGAGAGGTTTTCGCTATAGGGCGCGTGCGCTCGCCAGACAGACAGAGAGAGACATAGAGACAGAAAGAGAGAAATCACCCCCTGGGGGGATGGTCACGCCACAATCCCTTCTCCTCCATTCTCCTCTCGGGATCTTGGGCATGCACGCACACGCGCCCAGCGTGAGTTTTAAGCCACCGGGTCCGGGACACGAACAGCAGTCGACTACGTGGGAGTCCAGGGACATAGCCATTACGCTAACTGCTGGTTCCCAGAGGCTCACACTCTTGATCATGAAATGATGTGTCCACTTTCCTGCATCACAACCCCTCCAACAAACAAGATGCATGGACAGTGTGCTCTTACCACTCTCTTCAGGGAGGGAAAATATGACTGTAAGAGGAGGACATGCTTTGGGGGAGTTCAACCAATAACCTTCGATAATCATTGGACAATACTCTGATTTGATCCTTCATTGTCTCACTCTGTGTCCACATGGGCCCAGGGACTCAAGCTGGAATACCGAATGTGAAATAAGAATAGTGAAGACATGGACTGCACATCTCACACCCAGTTCCCTGGTCATACTATGCTTTGTGGGCTTACACTAGGGGCACATGCACAGAGGTACTCAATGTGCCTGTTTGGACATTTCAGAGATAGTGATCTTTATTGGAGTAGGTAATGGAGCATGAGAAAGTGAATTCTAGATTTAACCACTAAATGGCTTGAACAGCCCCAGGGTTTGAAAAGCAGAAAGTAAACTACATTATCTACTTGAGACATTTCTTGGCACTACTACCGTGTTACAAAATTTGTATGAAGTGGAAAAAGTGTAATATATTACAGCTTCCAGTCTCTCTGGATAACTTGTCCACATGAAAAATATGAAAAAACAATAAATGGGGACCAGCAGTTAGCGTAATGTCTATGTTGCTGGACTCTCATGTAGTCGACCACAGTTCGAGTCCCAGACCTGGTGGCTTCAACTCACATGGGGCACGTGTGCTTGTGTACCCAAGATCCCGAGAGGAGAATGGAGGAGAAGGGATTGCAGTGTTGCCATCCCCCCTGGGGGGTGATTTCTCACTTTCTCTCTCTGTCTTTCTGGCGAGCCCACGCACCCTATAGCAAAAACTGCTCAAAAAAAAAATAAATAAATAAAAAGGAAAGAAGAAAAGAAAAGAAAAGAAAAGAAAAGAAAAGAAAAGAAAAGAAAAATAAATAAATTAAAGATTCTGATGACCCAGTTATGTGGAATTCTTTATGCTAGGATCCTAGCGTGTGACAGGTGCTTGCTCAGGAGTCATGTTCTCCTCTGTTATAGAAGCAAGCACTTCCATAAGTGTGGGCCAAGTTGTGCTCTCAAAGATTGTAGTGATCTGAGGCCAGCAGATGACATGTTGGTTAAGGCAGCTGGATCCCACATGGCTGACTATGTCATTCAAATCCCAAGTCCAGAGGCTTGAAAACACTTCTGGTGCATGTGTGTGCATGCCCAAAATCCTGAATGGAGAATAGAGAAGAAGAGATAGGAGTGTGCCCATCTCTCCTGGTGGGATGCACTCTCAATTTTCCTGTTTTTGCCGGTCTGTCTCTCCAGTGAACACATGCACCCTGAAGCAAAATAAAAATTAAAGGAAAATTTTTCAGTGATCCAAAGCAAGGTTTATTAGGGGTGTACAAAGAAACAGAGGAAAAACTCATCTTTGTCTTTGTTTTTGAGATCCCATTACCCCTGAGGTAACAAATGGTGAATTACTCTGAAAACAGAAGAAAGTAAGAGGGGCAGGTATAGTGAATGAGTAAACAGCCTGGCTGAGGTTTCCTCTGGGTTAGTAAGTTTTGCACTTCATTTCTCACGTGGAGAGAGAATCAATGGTATTTAGGGAACAAGTGATGCCAGGAGAATCAAGTCAACCTGGGAAGAGGACCAGGTCCAGGACTAGGAGATGAATAGAATACGCTGCCTGAAGAATGCAGGATGATGAAGGCTGAAGAACGCCTCCAAATCTGGAACAAACAATCTTCAAGGAAGGAGAGCTGTCCTTGTTAACTTGGTCAGTTTCCTCCCAGTCACAGCCCACCAGCAACTCGCATGTTCTTGAGAAAGGCGAATTTCTTAATTGATGCATTAGAGAATCATATGGCCTGTCAGAAGAAGAAGTTGGAAGAGACATAACAGGGCCAGAGGGTGGTGCAACATAACAAATGATAGTCCTTGAGTCAATCCCACATGTGAAAGTTCCAAGTTGAAGTCTGGAGACCTCCCTGAGTATTCCAGGCACATGCTTATCCATGATAAGGGCTGACAGAAGACTGAGGGTGTATTTCAGTCTCAGGACCTTGTTACGGTGCTACTTCCATCTCTTTCTTTTTAAGGTTTTTGCTATAGAGCATGTGTGCTCAGCAGAGAAAAAACGGTGAGAGGAAAAGTGAGAAATCACCCCCTGGGAGGATGGCCCTGTCTCACTCCCTTCTCCTCTATTGTCCTCTCAGGATTTGGGGCACACATACACACACATGACTGGCGTGATTCTCAAGCCACTGGATCCAGGACTCTAAGTGTGGCCAGCCATGTTGGAGTCCAACGTCTACCTGCTGGACCCATCACTGGCTCTTTCAATCTCTCTCATTCATGGAAGTAAATAGGCATTAAAGAAAAAAGAATAGACTTAAATAATTTGGACTTCAGTGAGATTGATTTGGGGAGGGTCGAAGAAAATGGGGCTTTACTGTGGATTGAATCCTCTCAAGAAGCAGATTAAATTGGACTGGCCCTGTATCCTAGTGTTTCAGGGTGTAGAATTAATTCCACATGGCTAACCATGTGGTTTGAATCCTGGCCTCGGTGGCTTGAAAAACATCATGTGTGGGTATATGTTCCAAATCTTGACAGGATAAAGAAATTGATAAAAAAAAAAAAAAAGGAATTGTAGTGTGACCTTCTTTGTCTCCTTTCGTCCTGTCCTGTATCATATTTTATACCACAGATTTCTTTTTGATTCTGTTCTAAGATGCATTATCTCTGTACTGAATCTCTCTTCCATGTCGTGCATTTTCTCATCTCCTGAAATTGTTTGTCTATGTTCTCTTCTATCTCGCTGAGTTAGTTATCAATATTCTAAAATCAGTTTCTGGCATTCCTATGATTCCCTATATATTGTCTATTAGAGGAAGTCCATGACCTGTTTCAGAATCATGAGCATGGTGCCTTCATTACCACAGACCTGGATACCACAAGAGAAAGATGAACTGGCTCTTCATGGAGCAGCCTGCTTCTCTTCATCAGTGTCTGTATGATGGAGCACAAGTGCTAGTGAGCCACCCTGAGGAAAGCCAGGAAGCCACCACCACCCTAGGAGCAAAAATGTTTCTCTCATACTTGTGCTCCTTACAATCTGGCCATCAAATGAGGGCTTCTGTACTGACCTTTTGTTATTCAGACAATAGGGTGCATTTAGTGAACATGCAGGTTCCTACACCCACTAAGCAGAGGTGGGCTGAGACATCATGGTTTATCCTGTCAATGCTGAGGGCACCATTAGAACGGCCTGAAGAATGTGTCTTGGGGAGTTGGGCCCTGTGTATTCAGGAGCATGGGAACTATCCAGTGGGATTCTCTGGAGACCAGAGGTCTGGCTTGAAAAGTGTGATTAAAAAACCTTACCCAGGTTGTGTGAATAAAACATAAAATAAGATAAATATCTGGTATTCTCTATTGTGTTCATGCTGCTTAGCATGATAGTTAGTCAGTAGTTATTCCTTCCCAGGGATTATGTGTGTGTGTGTGTGTGTGTGTGTGTGTGTGAGAGAGAGAGAGAGAGAGAGAGAGAGAGAGATCTTTTAGTGATAGAACTATATGTCTTTGTACTAGTACTTTTTTGGAACCCAAAGGTAATTTATCATAAAATTATTTGATACCCATTCCTGTCACTCGTTCACTGCTTACTTGGGTATGTCACTTACTCTGCTATACGTGTTACATTTGTTTATTCACTTAGTAAATATTTATTGAGTAGTGACTATGAGCCAGAGAGTGTCAGAAAACTTGGAATTAGTCAGTAAATAAAAGAGTCAAGGATTGAACCTGTGGAGTAATTTTCTCACAGAAACAGGATAAGGGTGACAGTAAACACGAAAAGTAAAACACATACTGTGTTGGAAAATAATAAATGTTGTGTAATGAAACAGCAGGGCAAGTATTTCCACAGTGCTAGAGAGGAGAGTTTCATTGCATCTTAGGATAGGATGGTCAGAGTAGGTCTCGCTGGAAAATAATAGTTGGTAAAAGTTTTAGAGGATGGGAACCAGCAGTTAGCGTAATGGCTATGTCGCTGGACTCCCACATAGTCGACCGTGGTTCGCGTCCCGGACCCGGTGACTTAAAACTCACGCTGGGCACATGTGCGTGCGTGCCCAAGATCCCAAGAGGAGAATGGAGGAGAAGGGATTGCGGCGTGACCATCCCCCCTGGGGGGGTGATTTCTCGCTTTCTGTCTCTATGTCTCTCTCTGTCTGTCTGGCGAGCACACGCGCCCTATAGTGAAAACCTCTCAAAAAAAAAAAAGTTTTAGAGGAAATCTTGGGGTTAGCCAGGCACCTGTCTCAGGGAGGAACTATTCAAAGAGAGGGAGTAACTTGAATAAACATGCCTGGGGTGTTCAAAGAAAAGCAAAATTGTTGAAACATAAGAAGTGAGAACCAGAATAGTAGGAACAGTAGTCACAATGGAAATAGGGATTCAGGCTGTGAGAGGCTTTATAGGTCAGTATAAGTAAGTACTTTGACTTTTACTGTACATAAGATACAAGTCTCTGAGGGGTTTGGAACCTTCAAGGGATCTCTAATAGGAGAGCACAGCCTGAAGCAGGGACCTGTTGGGAGGATACTGCTTTAGTCCATGACCACTAGGTGGAATCTGTGGGCCCTTCTTGTCCTGTAGAGAAAACAGGCAAGAAAATTGAGAAAGAATCATCTGGTAAAGGAGAAGAGAGCTTTAAAAGGTGATTCTCTGGTTGAAGATTTGGACAGAGAGGAGCTCAAAATAGATGAGAGCAGTGCTGGACCTCAAAGAGAGATCTACAGAGAGGGGACAGGCATGCCCATTGCAGTGGGCTGGAAGAGTTCACAAGGTTTTGGGGATTACTAGGGGTTGTGGGAATGAATTTTGGAAGCAATAGGCATGAAGAGAGTTTAGGGAACATGGCTGATCCTTCAGCACATATTAGCATGAAAA
>NW_006203797.1:107799-115774 GCF_000334495.1 Tupaia belangeri chinensis | reverse complement strand
GAATGAGAGAGAAAAAAATATTGATGCATTCAAAATCTGTAGTGAAATTTGTCACTTTCGATGTGCTGATAACCTGTATTACTTTTGCCCTAGAAGTTCATCAATGCCATGGGAATGGATGTTGAACACCATGTGAATTTTTTTCATTGCCAGAGGGTGGATGTGCTCACCAGAGACAGACAGAAAGAGAGAGTGAGAAAGCACCCTCCAATGGGGCATAGTCTCCCTGCAATTTCCTCTCTTCTATTTTTCCATCCTGTTGGGATTTGGAGCACACACACACATGCGCTCAGTGTGGTTTTCATGCCACATTCACCATCATATGAAATCCAGCTCCATTAAACATTAGGCTACAAGGCCAGCCCCACTATTTGAATTTTATTGTAAAATGTGGTGTTTGGGTTTAATTTTCTCTGGAGGAGGGTTTTGCTTTTCATAAGATTCTCAAACATAAGTTCTCCACTATCCACAGAAGTTTAAGAGAAAAACAGTCCCTAATATCCAGAAACTTGTCTGATATAATCAAATAGGTTTTGGTATTTCTCTGAGCTGTCAAGGCACTCAGGGCCAGAGAAGTCATTTTCAAGGGACTTAAGTGTTATACTGTTGATCATGAATAATTTCACAGAGCATCAACATCAGATAAGGCCATTCTGTCAACTATCAGGTTTTTTAATGCACTATCCAAAGCATTGCATCATCTTTCAATAAGGCATAAAAGAAGACCAGATACAGTAACTTTGCAGTTTGTTTTTAGCATCGTTTGATCACAAATAGGATTTCAGATTTTTTCTACCTATAATGACAAATAAAACTAATAGAGGAAGAGATTTCACAATTATTAGACAAGTCAGAGGAATGCAAAGAAACAGATATCAGCACTGTGGACTATAATGATAATGATAATGATAATGATGAAATTGACCACATAAGAAGAGAAATCTCAGGTTATATGAAGCTTAATATATTAATCATTTTATTCAAGATTAATTTTCTCATATTCACAAGTTCATGACTAAATAACATTATCTCCAAGAACAAAAAGCAAATGACATATTGTCTTCCTGTTCTTCGACAGGAAAAACTTCATTATACATTTTTTTTATTGTCTTAACCTTTATATTGTTGCATTTATTTTTTTATTTCTTGAGAGAGTGAGAAAGAAGTATCTCTAAAAGGCTCTTTATATCACAATTCACGCCCAGTCTCAGTCTCAACTGGTCTGGATTATGGATATGTGCATACCTGGTGTGCTCAGGGAAGTCCCAGAATACCAGCTCAGAACCTTTCCCACATGGGTCCAGTTGCTCGGAGAACATTGATCAGTATTCTTTTATGTTTCCTAATGTTTGTGTGCCAAAATTTACTTGGTACAAAGATTTACTGCGTCTAAATACTTATTAAATTTTATAATGAAGTCATTTTCCACGATCCCTTGGCTTTTATATCTGAAAACTATTTTTAGTGCCTTTGAAGTGTAAAAAAAAAAGAAAAAGAAAAAGAAAAAGAAACTATTGAACACAGATGCTAAATGTCAATAACTAGCTTTCCTATTATCCTGAAGGTCAAATTAAGCTCTATAAAGTCATAGAACCTGTATGTTCTGGTTCTTCCTAAATTCCCAGCACTTAGCTATCATCTATTAAGTACCTATTACACTGTGGACTATTAAAATATTTGCATGTACCAATTCACTAAATCCTCAAAATGGCCAAATGGGTACATCCTGCAATTACCCCATTTTACAGAAACAAAAACAGACATGGGGAGGGTAAGTAAATAATTTGTCCAAAGTTGCCCAGCATGTGGAAAAGCAGGATTCTAGTCCAGGTGGTGAGAATCCCGGGCTCACAGCCTTGCCCACCATGTTGCTTCTCTAACATAGTGCCTGGAGGGGAATATATATCCCACAGACATTTGCTGAATGAAAGTGAGTATTGTACATTTTCAAAGCAATATGTAATAGCTCTGAGATGAGATGAGCGTTACTGAAGAATAAACAGACAAAACTGATTTATGTGAAACATTCGTGGACAGGATTGAGTTTAGGATAGTTACGCTAAAATGAAAGTTCTGGAATAATATTTTCTTCTAAATATGTACTATCGTTGGGCATTTTTGGCCACTGATTTAATGAATAGTTCCATTCAAATAGTTTCTGTTATTCATTTAACTTTGTTTTTTATCATTTATCCATTGAATAAATATTTTTCTAATAAGTATTCTATATCATATGTTGTGTTAAATATTGAGGACACAGTGGTGGAAAAGAAAGGGGGTATTTAGAAGCTCTCCCAGTCTAGGAGATTTTTTAAGTGTATGCCTTAAATGTAGTAATACTGCATCCAGTCTTCCATATTAAATATTAATTGAATACTGTTCCTGTCTAGAAAGAGTAAAGTGCCCACTAATTGTCATGATATATTTTTGATGAACAGAAAATGTTTATGCTCTGCAGACAAGTGTTTTCTATTTTAAAATCTTAGAGTCATTTAGGTCAGCAGGTGGCAAGGTGATTAAGGGTGCTAGATTCCCATATGGCCAACCACGGTTCAGGACCTAGACCTGGCGGCTTGCTTTCTCACTTTCTCTCGCTGTCTCTTCTCTCTTGTCAACTTAAAATAAATAAATAAAGTTAAATAAAATAATTCTTTTTTAACAAACGTGTAACAGATGTAGTGAAGTGTCCTCCCCAAATGCACCAATGTATCTTTCCCCCCTCCACAGCATATGGAATACTAGTATCTGCTTGGCTTCTCCTACCCTGGATCTCACAAAAGGGTTTAATCTTTGCCTTGTGATAAGAATTATGGTTTTTCTCACCATGTTGTCAGATAGAGGTAGGGCTGAAGTCTGTGGAAACCTTTTTAATACATGCCAAGTCCATTTAGCACTAACAGTGGTATTTTATTCAATGTATAAGAGTATAAGGTGGGAAATCAGGTCAGAAACAGGGGAAATAGGCCCAAGGGAAATGGGTAATGGCTTTACCTGGCACGGGCTATGAGCAGGTCAGGGAATGAAAATTGGTTTGAGTGACAGGAATAGGATTTTGGGAGACCAGGAAGTAAAGAATACCTGCCCCTGAAGCACATGGATTGCAGTGTTACTGGGACCTGCCCCTGAAGCACATGGATCACAGTGTTACTGGGAACTATGGTGAGAGGTGAGGGGGTCGGAGATGGGTGCATAACTAAGAAATGCATTGGGCTGACATCCACCAAGTAGCTCAAGTTTGGGCGAGCCACTTTGATAGCTAGCACAAAGGAAATCTATGCTGGGGCTGAGGAGCAAAGATGAAAGTTCTCATGCCTCTGTGGTTGGTACTGTGCAAAAAGCAGTCAGACTTGGCCAAATATTATGGGAAGCCCATGAAACCTAGATGCCTGGTAGTAATATTTCTTGGACTAAGTTCCCATGGCTATTGCATTCCACCTCTAAGGCTGTTTTTAAGCACTCAGCTAGGTTATTGACTTCCCTTTCACTCAAGGAGAAGGTGTCTGGGCCTGGTTTCAGAGCTACGTTTGACGAAATCTGCACTGGATGAGAACAGCTATATGAATACATGATGCCATTCCAAACTTTGTTTCTTACATCTCATTTATGTGGATATTCTGAGCTCCCAGGTTTCTACTATCCTAAAACTACAACACTTTTTACTTTCCCATGTTTCTGATTGTTCCCATTTTAACTTTATGGTAGCTTCCCTTTGACTTATGAGCTCCAGTTTTATTTAACCAGTGTATCATGACCTTTGTCTCCCACCTTTATTTAGCTTTGAATTCCAGCCATACAGAAAACAGTGATTTTTCAACAGCATCTTATGTTACATGTATTTCATGTTTTTCTTAATCTAAAATACATTGCCCTTTCTTCCTGAAAACATTGGATTGGCTGGTACCCTTTGTCAAGAATCAGTTGGCTGTATGTTTTGGAGATTATTTTGGTGTCTCTATTCTGTTCCATTGGTCCTCATGTCTGTTTTTGTGCCAGTATCATGCTATTTTGATTATCACAGCTTTGCAATATATTTTGGGGTTAGGGAGAGAGGTACCTCCTACTCCACTCTGCTTGCACAGGATTGCTTTGGCAATACAGGATCTTTTATGATTCCAGACAAATTCTATGACAGTCTTTTCTAAATCTGAAGAATGTCTCTGATAATTTAATTGGGATTGCACAAAATATGTGGATTAATCTGGGAAGACTTGCAATTTTTATTATAATAATTCTTCCAATCCAAGAACATGGGATGTCCTTCCACTTTTTTTTTTTTGAGAGATTTTCATTGTAGGGCGCGTGCGCTTGCCAGACAGACAGAGAGAGACATAGAGACAGAAAGCGAGAAATCACCCCCCAGGGGGGATGGTCACGCCGCAATCCCTTCTCCTCCATTCTCCTCTCGGGATCTTGGGCACGCACGCACACGCGCCCGGCGTGAGTTTTTTAAGCCACCGGGTCCGGGACACGAACCGCGGTCGACCATGTGGGAGTCCAGCGACATAGCCATTACGCTAACTGCTGGTTCCCTCCTTCCACTTTTTTATGTTGTTTTCTATTTCTTTTTTTTTTTTTATATTTTCATAGTTTTCCTTGTAGAGGTCTTTGGTTATATTTCTTCCTAGGTATCTTATACTTTTTGTGGTTATGGTAAATGCGATTACATTCTTCAACTCTACCTAAGTCTGCTTCTTGTTTGTATATAGAAATGCTATAGATTTTTGTATGTTGATTTTGTATCCTGCTACTTTACTACCTTAATTTCTTCCAGGAATGTTTTCGCGGATACCCTTGGGTTTTCTATGTATATAATCATGTCATCTGCAAATAAAGATAATTTCATCTCTCCTTTCCCTATTTGAATGGCTTTTATTTTATTCTCTTTTCTGATTGCATTGACTAGAACTTCCAGCACTATGTTGAAAAGGAGTGGAGAAAGCGGGCAGCCTTATCATGTACGAGTTTTTTAGTGGAAAAGCTTTCAGTTTTTCCCCATTCTATATGATGTTCGCTATGGGTTTTTCACAGATAACTTCTACTGTGTTGAGAAATTACCCTTCTATGCCAATTTTGCTGAGAGTCCTAATCATGAAAGGATGTTGTATTTTATCAAATGCTTTTTCTCCATCAATTGATATGATCATATGGTTTTAATGTTTGTTTCTGTTAATATGGTGCTTATGGCTTTGCATATGTTGAACCACTCCTTGCATCCCTGGAATAAAGCCTATCTGGTCATGATGTATAATCTTTTTTATATGTTGTTGGATAAAATTTGCTAGAATCTTGATGAGAATTTTTGCATCTATATTCATCAAAGATGTTGATCTGTAGTTTTCCTTCCTTGTCATGTTATTATCTGTTCTGGGGATGAGAGTGATGGAGGTTTCATAGAATGCATTTGGGAGGGTTCCTTCCTTTTGGATCTTTAAATAAAACTTGAGTAGAATGGGAGTTAACTCTTCTTTAATAGTTTTGTAGAATTCAGAAATGAAGTCATCAGGACCAGGACTTTTCTTTGTTGGGAGGTTATTTATTACTGATTCAATCTCATGGCTTGTTATGGGTCTATTCAGGCATTCTGTGTTCTTCTGATTCAAGCATATGTGTCCAGGAATTTGTCCATCTCATCCAGATTTTCTTGTTTGTTGGCATATGGTTGCTCATAGTATCTGCTAATGATGTTTTGTATTTTTATTCTGTATGTTTTAATATTGCCTGTTTCATTGTGAATTTGATTTATCCGGTTCCTTTTTCTCTTCTTAATTAGTCTATCTAATGATATGTCAATCTTGTTTATCTTTTCAAAGAAACAGCTTTTGCTTTTATTTATTTTCTGTATAATTTATTTATTTTCTATTTCATTTATTTCTGCTGAAATATTTATTATTTCTTTTATACTGATTCTTTTCTAGATTTTTTGTTGTTTTTCTAATTCTCTGAGGCATGATGTTATGTTGTCCATTTGCCATCTTTCCATCTTTTTCTTATACACACTAATTTTTATGAACTTTCCACAGCTTTTGCTGTGTTCCACTGATTATGGAAACTCATGTACTCGTTATCATTGGTTTCCTTAAATCTTTTTATTTCAATCTTAATTTCTTCAGTAGTTGTGAAGTCATTCAGGAATAGGTTATTTAGTTTCCATATGATTGTGTATTTTCGTGGGCTTTTTCTGAAATTAATATCAAGTTTAATTCCATCATGTTTGGAGAAGATGCTGGATATAGTTTCTATGCCTTTAAATCTGTAGAGCCTTGTTTTGTGCCCTATCATGTGGTCATTCATTGAAAAGATATCAAGTGTGGGTGAGAAAAATCTATTTTTTGTGTTTTTTGTGTGGAAGGTTCTATAGATGTCTGTCAAGTCCATTTGATTTATGGTATCCTTTAGATCCTGTATCTCTTTGCTTATTTTATTGTTGAGATGTTCAGTCCAAAGGAGATATTGAGGTGTTGAGATCCTTAACACTTAGTGATATATATATACATATATTTACCCCATGTCTGACCCTCTGCCCTTTCCCACCCTCTTATTACACTATCTCTGCTGTCTACAGTTGTCTTCAATTCCTTTTCACCCAACTAGAAATGGAATATTATTGATGATAACATGCATGATTAAGCCACTATGCAGTTTATTCTAGATGGGAAACCACATTTAGTATGTTGTGACGATGCTCAGGGAATGAATGTAAATTAATTAATTAAAAAAGTTTCAGAAAAAAAACCACTAAAACTGTTCTTATAGAAATTTTTTTAAAAAATGTGTATTTGATGACTGCAGTAAGTTATATAGCCCCAGCTAGGTACTACTTTATAGTATGTTCATTCTACTTACTGAGGTTTATGCCTAAAGTCAGACTTGGGTTCATGTGTATGTATATATCAGCTGCGCTTGCTATTGGAAATATTTAGACTAATTAAGTTCATTAGCAAATCAATTACATGGGGGGGTAAATATACAGGACATAAGAAATGGAAAATTATTTGTTGATAACGAGTATATTGATGTGCTTGATTGAGCCAATATACAGTGTATTCTGGATGGAAAATTCATTTTGTATGTTGTAATGATGTATAGTGAATTACTGTAAATAAAAATATTTTTAAAAATTAGTGTGTTGTAGTCTCTCTCTCCTTTTAGCTCTAGCAGTCTTTCCTTCATGTATTTGGGTGCTCCTGAGTTGTGTGCATAGATATTTATAAATGTTATATCTTCTTGATGAATTAGCCTTTTTACTACTATACAATGTCTTTCTCTCTCTTACAGTTTTTGTCTTAAAGCCTATTTTGTCTGAAATATTATTGTGACTCCAGCTCTTTTTTTATTTCCATTTGCATAGAGTACCTTTTTCCAGCCCTTCACTTTTATTCAATGTATGTCTTTATCTACAAGGTGCTTTTCTTGTAGGCAACAGATAGAAGGTTTCAGTTTGTTGCTGTTATTTTGTTTTGTTTTGTTTTTATCCATTCAGCCAATCTGTGTCGCTTGATTGGAGAATTTAATCCATTAACATTTGACATTATTGATATTTCCAGATTTGTTCCTGTCATTGAGTTAGCCATTTTCTTGTGTTTTTTTCTTCTTCTTTTATTCCTCTGTCTCTTTAGTTTTCCTGGTATAGCACTTCCTTCAGAATTTCTTTCCGTTTTTTAAAAAGTATTTGTTATAATTTTGTTTGGGACTCTATAACAACAGAGAAAGTATGGTTTTAAATATTTTTGAGAAAATATTTACATGTCAACTACTCAAACTATAGAAAAGCAAACACCTAGCACACAATTCACACAAAAACCTTCTCAATTCAGCCCTACCTACCAAGTATTCTGTGATATAACATCTGCTAACAAAGATCAGTCTCTTTTTTCTTCCATTAAAATCTTCCTCAAAATATCCTTTGGTTGTGGTTGCTCTTTTGCAATCTCTACTGACTACAATGCTGAAACGGAAAAGTCCAGGTTATTTTATG
>NW_006203797.1:104933-107293 GCF_000334495.1 Tupaia belangeri chinensis | reverse complement strand
GAAGTCCAGGTTATTTTATGGCACTAATTCTTTCATATGACTTCTCTAATCCTCTGCCTGACAGAACTGTTTATGGTACCAGACCTTCTTTCCAAGAGCTTCTGTTGGCTTACTTGAGATCTACCTTAGTTCCAGAATTTTCTGGTTTAATCTTCAGATATGACATTCCAGTCAAAGCCCTGTCTAATAACGAGTATTTCCAATTTCTGATTCAAGGCAACAGGTATTATTGAACTTATGCAAATAACCATTTTATCACAAAATAAGAAACCCAAATATTTTTCAATTCCAGAGGGATCAGGAAGGGAGAAAAGTTTGTTTTTATTTAAAGAAACAAACAAGAAGAAAAAACATTTTAACAAATTGCTAAATCTATCAACAGCTCAAAAGAAAGCAAAATCCTTAAATTGGGAAAACAAAGCATAGTAAAGACTTGTTTTACTCAAGTCATAAATTCTATTTCACCAGTTCAGTCTTATGTAATTAATCTTTCTTCTGTTAATTTGCAGTGTTACTATTGTCCAGTCTTTCTGTTTAATTCCTGTAAGTTAACATTCAACATTATTATTGATATTTCTTGTCCCTAGCATTAAGTTGGTAATTTTCTTGGTTGCTTTTTGTTCTTATTTTTGTATGTATGTCTTTAGATTTCCTGGTAAAGCACTCCTTTAGGAACTTCTTGAAGAGCTGGTCTGGTGTTGGTAAATTTTTTCAGGTTTTGTTTATCTGAGAATGTTTTTATCTTTTCTTCCCATATGAAGGATAATCTTGCCGGTTATAGTATTCTAGGTTGAAACTGTTTTTCACTTAACACTTTGAATATATTTTACCATTCTTTCCTTGCTTGCATTGTTTCACATGAGAGGTCTGATGTTAGCCTGATGAAATAATAACCTTTATAAGGAACCTGACGTTTCTCTCTTGCCAATTTTAGTATCTTATCTTTGTGGATTTGGCCAATCTGGCTATGATGTGCCTTGGAGAAGATATTCTTGAGTTGATTCTATTAGGGTCCTTTGTATTTCTTGGGTCTGGATATTTGAATGCCTCTCTAGATTTGGAAGATTTTCTCCCAGGATTTCATGGGATAATCAATGCCCTTATTAGTTTCTTCACCTTCCAATTATCCAGATGTTTGGGTGCTTAATGGTGTCTAGTATTTCTCATATAGTATTCTCATTTTTTTCTGGTTATTTTCTCAGTGTTTTTGGTTGTTTTTTCTAGATCAGAGGTTTTGCCTTCAATATCAGAGATTTGATCTTCTGCATGAACTAATCTGCTTTTAATACTTTTGGGGAGGTTTTGATTTCCTGTGTTACAGACCTCATTTCTCTAATAACTCCATTTGATTCTTTTCAGATCGTGCAAGAACTTACTCACCTCCTGGAACTCGTTGTCTCTTTTCTCTTGCATCTTCTGAAGTTCATTGTCTCTCAGCTCTTGGCATCTAGTTTAGTTTTGTCACTATGACTATTCTGAATTCTCTATCAGACATTTCTACGAGTTTCACTGTACTGTCTGTGGATGATAAAGAATTGTTCTTTTCCCTCAGGGGAGAGATATCTTCTTGGTTTCTCACATTTCTTGGGCCTCTGTGGTGATTTCTGGTCATTCTGTGACATAATCTCTCCTCTACTGTGTTTTACAATGTAGTATCAACAGAAAGAGATGATGAGTTCAGATTTATAAAAAGAAGTTTCTTCCTCAAAGCAGGAGGTTCAATAACTGTTGAGGATTTCAATTACCCTAAAAGTAGTCAGACGCTTGGCTACTGTGCACCTAGGCCTGTCTAGACACTCAGTATGTAGAGACTGAAGAGCAGAGTGGGAAAGTGAGGATAAAAAAAATAAAAGACAAAAAGAAAAGAAAAAAAGAGAAAAAAAGAGACAAAAACAACCAAAAAAGAGAAAAAAATCATTTTAGAAAGTCAAAAATAGAAACCACAGCGTGCCATGCAAAGACACCAGGACACATCTTAAATTTAAAATGGCTTCTGAAATTGGCACGAGAAAGAAAAGGCCTGAGATGTGAAGAAATGGTTTAAAAATTTAAAAATAAATAAATAAACATTTAAAGAGAGAGATGGACAGACAGACAGAGAGAGAACAGAGGTCATCCTACCTTGTCTGAGTGTTTTGGGAGTCTCCCTTCAGAATTTCGTGAAGAGCTGGTCTTGTGTTGGTAAATTCTTTCAGGTTTTGTTTATCTTAGAATGTTTCTTTTTATCTTTTCTTCCCATTTGAAGTATAATCTTGGTTGAAATTGTTTCTTTTTTTTTTTTTTGAGAGGTTTTTGCTATAGGGTGCGTGCACTCGCCAGACAGACAGAGAGAGACAGAGAGACAGAAAGCAGGAAATCAC